>NC_080749.1:28433078-28525578 GCF_020826845.1 Diceros bicornis minor | reverse complement strand
CAATGTCTCCTCCCTTATTCATTCTCTGAATGTTGGAGTCTTTCCAGGATCAGTCCTGGACTGTTTTATCTTCTTCATTCTACCTACTCTCCCTAAATGACTTCATCTAGTCACACGGCTTTAAATAATGCCTACATGGTTAAATCTATATCTCTGGTATCGACTTCTCCCATGAGGCTCAAATGCTTACTGACTATTCAGGATGTCCCCTTGGATATGTATTGGCATCTAGTCATCTCAAATTATGTGTGTTTAAGACAGAAGTCTTGATTTTTCCTTGACTAAACCATTTTCTTTACCAATCTTCCTCATTTCAATAAATGGCACTGACATCCTGCATCTTAGACCTAAGAGTCCTCCTTGATTCCTCCCTCCTCTTCATTCTCTCGAGTCAATCCATCAATGTGTCTTTTTGATTATAGTCCCAAAAGATATTTCAAATCTCTTCATTTTTTTCCATCTTCCACTGCCACCATCTTTGTCCACACCATGATCATCTCTTGCTTGGTCTACTGGCATAGTGCCCTGATTGGTCTCCCTGCTTCCATTCCTACACTCTTATAATACATTCTCTACCCAGAAACTGAAATGATCAGTTAAACCTCTAAATCAGGTCATGTAGCTCCCTTGATTACAATGATCCTAGGCTGCCAATATCACTTAGACTAAAACCTGATCTCCTTATAATTCCCACAAGACTCCACCCTTCCTCTTTGGCATCATTACATAACACATGCTCCCTTTTTCACTATATTCTCACCATATTGCTCTCTTTTCTGTGTCATAAACAAGTGTCATCTATGCACTTTTTGTTGCCTTTGCTTAGAATGTAGTTTATCCCTGATCTCATCATATGTTGTCTCCTTCTCCTTTGTTCCTAAAATTTCCATTCAACTGTAACTGTTTTTCTTTGACCACCCTATCTAAAGCAAATATCTCACCACCACTCCTCTAACCCTCATAATATGATTGTCTTCTTTTTTTGAGAGAAGTTATCACAAGCTAAGATTATCATATTTATTTGATTAATTATGTGTTGTCCAACTCTTTCAGTAGACTACAAGCTACTTGAGGGTGATTTAATCTCTTCCGTATCCCCATCACCTGAAATAGAGCCTTTCTCATGCAAGGCTCACAATAAATAAAGTGATGAGTTAATGAATGAATGATAATTAGTAACGCCCCTGAAGAACTCACAGGTAATAGGAGACATGCCTACAAGAGGGCAGAGAACAGATATAATTCTGGAGTGGTAAATGTATGTCCTGAGGAGTCTGGTGAAAAGTATTGGGTTTCATTTTTTCTTCTTCAAGCAGAATTCCTTTGGTTAAAAAAATTAATTACTATATGGTATTTAACATGAGTGAACTACATCTATATGTACCAGCATGCCGGATCTTAAAAACAAAATGAAAGTGAAAAAGAAAGTTTCAGAATGGTACATATGGTATCCATGTATAACAATGGAGAGCTACATAGTGCATATATTGTTTATGTATGCAACCTATGTAGTAAAAGTAGAAAACTTAGACTTTCTGGAAGGATCCATGCCGTATTCACTATAATGGTTAATTCTGAGATGGGAAGGGAATGGGACTCAGGCAGGGAACAAAAGAGACTTTAATTTTATCTGCAAAGTTTCATTTCTTTTATTTAAAAAATCTGATGCAAATTTGACAAAGCATTAACATTCTGCAGTTGGGTGGGTTGATGCATTTTTATTATATTTTTCTTTATAATTACTGTACTTTAAACATTTAAAAAAACACTTAGTTAAGGGCTTTATATACCTGTGGTCTGAGGGGAACTTAAGGAATTTATTCATAAAATATAATGTTCTTATATTTAAATCAGGAGTTAACTAATTCAATTTGGCATCTATCTTTATGATGCTTGGGTGGGCTCCCTTCTGGCTGGCGTCTGTGTTTTGGGGTCAGACTGAAGTGGTGTGGAATGTGGAAATAGGAGGGAAAACATCTGTGCACTAACTCAAATGTCTCTCCTCTGTTCCTCTAGGATTGGCTTCTTTTTTGTTTTTTCCCTGACATAAGAATGGAAACAACAGCAAATGTCATTTATTGAGGACATACTACATGTTGGAGACTCTCTGTATACTCTCTCATCAATGCTCATAGCAAGTCTTTGAAGCAGACACTATCACTCCTGTTTACAGGTGAGACGACTAAGACTTGGAGATGACTTATGCCAGGTTGACAGAGATGGAAGTCAAAGCTAAGTTTATTGGACCCAGAGCTGGTGGGTTTTCTATTCTACAAATGTACCTATTGCTCTTTGACCACAAAGTTCCTCTTTAACTTCTAGATTTTTCATTTCAGAATTTGGTTTGGATTTCAAAGCTGCCTGTCTTTGACTCATGTATTTAGTCAATGATCTGTACATTTCATGCAAGTCATATTTACACTGAGCAGAGTTTCAACTCTGAGAGACTGACCGTCATATTATTTAGCACTCACCATCCCTATTACAAACAGGAATTTCATGGAAGAAAAACATGGTAAAAATAGAGTTAAAATTTGATTTTATTTACATACACGCTCTCGTGTATGCATATATATATATATATGTATATATATATATGTGCGTGTGTCTTAAAAGAGTTTTGCAAAAGATATCAAGTAAAAGTGGGGAAAATATGAAACAACAAATGAGTAATATTAAGAACTATACTCATAAAATTTTGGATTTGAGCTAACCAACCAAGGCTGAGCTTTGTGAAGTAGTCAAGATTTATTTTTCTCAAGATCTATTTCATTTTTTTGTCTCCCAAAGTAGCTAAAGCAGTGTTTCTGCTACAAATTTGTTGAGTGAGTGACGTATGTTTTGACATCTGTTCCCCCATGTGGGGCCCCGTCCCTCACCTCACTCATCTACCCCAACCCTGAGTTTCCATGCTGGTGTGGGGTGCCAGAGCCCACCCTCCAGTTCCAGTCCTAAGTACCACTCCTAGTAGCTCTTGCTGCACCAGCTGTCCCTTAAAGATGAATCAGCCTTACTGCCACCTGGTCAGAAAGGCGAATCTGGACTACCACGTTAATTAATGTAAAATGGCAAATATAATTGCCATTAATTAGTAATACACTTCATTTTAAAAGATCTTTCTCCTTTACATCTGCGTAGCGACACTATGTGAATTCCAGGCCTCGTGCCATAAAAATAGGGAAAATATTTTAGGGGAAGTGATCTTTCTATGTGTCTCAAAGAGGATACATTGCTGCCTTTCCTCTCTTTCTGTGTTATAATTCTGGTATTCAGACCTTCAGGTTGGATACTATCAGGACGCCGAGAAATGTATGAAATTGCTTTTTCTGGAAGTATGTAGATAGTATTTTGTCTTTCAGTACTGATTGGGAATAGAAATTTTTGTAATGAAGGCAGATAAAAAACATAATTTAGAGACAAATAAGGATAGGCAAGAAGGAATTTTTTAAAGTTGTATCCATGGTATTGAAAATATAAGAGAGAGAAGATAAAAAAAATTGAGACACGGACATTATGAACTTGAATCGATGGAAAAATAAAATTTTACATTAACATACGTAGGTGCTCGGTTTCTCTCATTTGTTGCAGAGACATCATTTTGTTCAATTCATTAGAATGTCAACCTGCGGGCTTTAAAACATACATATATTGGCTGGAATAACAGTAATAACAGCAGCAACTGTAATAATCCAGGTTTTTTCTAAGCCTTCCTCAGGATTCTGAAGAATTTAAAAGCTAACAAAAAATCAATTTCATGGATCTAGAGGGCAGTTCTATAAGTCACTTTGTGCTCACCTGGGAGAGTGGATTTATCTGTAGAAGATTTTTTTTTTAAATCAGTAATTACTTTATTTACTTTTTTATTTTATTGAGGGCACATTTGTTTATAATGTTATATAAATTTCAGGTGTACATCATTATATTGCAGCTTCTATATAGACTGCATCATGTCCACCACCAAAAGGCTAGTTTCCATCCATCACCACACACATGTGCCCCTTTACTCCTTTCACCCTCCCTCTACCCCTGTCCCCTCTGGTAACTACCAATCAGTTCTTTGTATGATAGAAATTTTAAATAACTCGTTGAAGGGGAAAGGAGAGATTAGATGATATGAAGGAAAATTTCTGAGATTAAATTTGTCTCCTTCGTGACCTTTCTTTTTTATTTCTTCATAGATATACTTGAGGGTCACTTTGTGGTGGGGATAACAGGAATATTCTTAGGCCCCAGATTTACTTGAAAATGTAAATGAAGCTCCTCTCTATTGTCAAGTAAGTTACAATGCATTAGGGCCTGTTAACTTTGGTCCATTAGAATCATTCTTTGTGGTCTCTATTGCTTCTTTAGGTATCAAGCCCATTTTGAGAGAGCGGTCAGTCACAGCACCCTCCCCTGATCTTGCTCATGAAAACTGATGTATATTTTATACTTCTTCAATGTTCTGTGAGTTGATTAGATGGTTAGGGGAGATAATTAATGAAAAGCTACTTCCATTGGATATAGTTTTATTTTAGCTTCAATGTAATTTCTGGATGCTATAACTGTGTAACAGTAGCTTTTCAGGTATCTTTTTTTAAAAAAAATTTACAGTTGAAATGAAATGATGTCTGGGTTTGCTTTAAAATACTCAAGCAAAAGAAAGTGGCAGAGAGATGAAATAAGATTAGAAGAATGTTGGTACTTGTTCAAACTAGACAATGAATACTTGGAGCTTTATTATACTATTCTATCTACTCTCGAGTACATGTAAAATTTTCCTCCTGCATTTCTTAGTAGAAATTCTTCAATAAAAATTTTTTTCCTCATCCATTCTTTGGTTATCCCAAAATACTATTCATAAAAGAGAGTAAGAATAAATACTTGGTTGGTTTCCTTTATAAATCAATTTTCGGAGTATTGTTTTGTTTTCTAGGTATGCTTTTTTTTGGTAAACAATGAATTTCTATTTCTTTTGTTAGTATTATTACTTGGATTTTTAAAAATATATTTGATATCTTTCAATCCTTGCAATTTTCATACATTTTGTTGCTTAAGTTATTCCATCTTAGGCCAGCGGGAGTCTTTTCAAGTTGGCTCTTGTGTTCTTTTGACATGATCTCATTAGTCTTCAGTGGCTTTCTTGTCTTTTGGTGCAATGAGCTGCTCCAGAGTCATCTTGTGCATTTCCTGTCTAAGACCTAGAGTCTGTTATCTCTCCAAGACTTTGGGACACTTCAATCTAAGCCATGGAGGTACCTGCCTATTCTAACTACATGTAGGGGACACTGTGAAGTAAGGTTACATTGTGATAATACTGGTTAGCAGAAATTCAGTGGGAAGGTTTCTTTGGATAAGCTGCTGCCAGAACAGCCATTAATATTCATTCTTGTGGATGAGAATATCGCTCACTCCTCTCACAAATACTACTTATTATTACAGTAAGCCCATGCCAGCCAGCTCTCTCTTTAACTTGCTCAAGACTTATTTTGGCTTACAAACACCTATCCTGCTGGGTTCTATATATATTCGATTCAATGGGCTCAATCTCTGCCCTTTGAATATTTCCAGTGCCCAACCTTGTCCGTAAAATAATTAGCTTCTAGGTTATATTTGACTCACACTCTTCCACTCAGTGTGTAAGTTAGAGAGTCAAAATCAAACATGATCATCATCATCCTCACCAACAAACTTGTCTTCATAACTTTTTGGGCATGATAGCGATTGCTAGAGCAATAGTTACCCATTAGTGCACACTTCCACTCTAAAGGCTTTGCACACACAATCTCATGGTCTCACTTAATCCTCACCACAGTCCTAAGAAGTGGATATTACTGTCCCCATTTTACAGGTGAGCACAGTAAAGCTTAGAGAGGTTGGGCTACTCATTAAGGAGCTAGGATTCCCACAGAGGAATCTCTGAACCCAAAGTTGGCACATTTAACAACTGTTTAAGGCTTCTTCTATTGCTCAGAAATGCCAAAGATACAAAAAAATACAAGACATGGTGTTTCTTCTCAAGGAGTTTATAATCCTAATTAAAGGAGATAGGATCTTCACAGAAAAAAAAAATCAACATAAAGAAGCATATAAAAAGAGCATATGGAAGATTGTTTCCCTTCCAACCCACTTACCCAGTGCTGTCAGATTAATTTTACTAAAACGTTTTTGCTCTCATTACCCTCCTGCTTAAAACTTCAGAGGTTCCCCATTGCCTACAGGATAAAGTCCAACTTGCTTGGTTGGCATTTCAGTGCTTCCAAAATTTGGCCCTTACCTACCTTCTCATGTGTGAAATTCCACTGTGAACTGGCTTGTGAACCAGGTATCTAAGCCAAAGGACAAGTCTGGTGCTCTATGCTTTTGTGTCCTAGAAATGTTGTCACATAAGGGCATCCAAGTTTTACTTAGTTCTACCCTTTAAAAGATAATCTATAAAAGATGTAAAGTCAGTGATCTCTCTGACCCCTCCTCTGTTAGAACTCTCCATTGTAGCCAAATAGGTCTTATTCCCCAAAGGCCTTTTTCCAATTTCTGCCTCTGGGCCTTTGCTCATGTTACACTCTTGCCTGGATGCCTTCCTTTCTTCTTGACCTGCCGTTCTGATGAGAGCCATCACCATCTTGGAGCCTCTCCTGATTCCTTCAGGCCCTTGTTTAATATGACATCGTTTGAAATTTCTCAGATCTTATTGTCTGTGTCAATTACCATATACAGTCTTAAATTACCACTTACATGTTTTTAAAATTGTATTTGTGCTTTTTCTAATTATAAAAGTAACAAATGTTCAAAGCAAAAACTTGCAGATGTGCCAGGCACAATGGGAGAAAGTCAATTACTGATGATCTCACAACCCAAGGGTAACCACTGCTAATATTTTGTTGTGCGTGTACATACATATTACAGTATATATAACAACAGTGGCATCATTCTCTACCTATGATTTCATAACCTGTTTTTTCTCTTAGCAAAATTTATCTTGTCATAGTATTCATACACAATAGACTTTAAATGTCTTCATAATATTTCAACATATAAATATTTCCTTGGTTAATTATTCAATTTCATATTTCTAGATAACTGTATTGTTTTTCTATTATAAGTTTCTATTATACGTGGCAATAAATATATTTTGGACTACTTATCTTTTTAATATGGAGGAATTAAGAGTATTTGTCTAAAGGTAGACATAACTGGTTCAAAGCTACTCCCTAGCCCTATTCCCTTGGGCAATGGTACGACCTTTCTAAGCTTACATTTCCTCCTCTTTCTAATATTCATTACATCACTGCTATATCACAGTCTTGTTGCAAGATAATTGTCACATGGTAAGTTGGTAATAAATGTAGGTTATTATGATTTTTTTTTTTTTGCCTCATGTTTTTTCGCCTATGACTAGATCATAAATCCCTTCAGGGAGAGACTTTATCTCATGGGGCTTGTGTTTGTGGTCCTCGTGTTTGTCTCATTATATTACACATAAATGGTGGTTGATGGCTGTTTGTTAATAATGGTGACATATGACTTGATATTCACTGGATGCTCACTGTGTAAGAAGTTATTCTTAGTAATAGTCATATGCAAATGCAAAATTTTTCTTGAGACCTAAAGACTTTAAACTTCTCTCTCCTCGTCCAAATGCTCATTTTTGGCACTAATCTTAGTTTTCTAATGTTCTGATTTTCCTCTGTATTCTTTACATTCCAGTCCTTAACATCTTTGTTGATTGGTCCTCCTACTTATAGATTACGTTTAAATAGAAAGGTTTTAGAAGATCTGCTCTAGCCTCACTGTGATGGTATTTCTGGGGCACTAATGCATGGCACTGTGAAACACAGCTTTGGCTGAGCTAGCCAGTTCAAAAGCCAGTTTCACAGCAGAATTTCACACATGCAAATGAACCATTGTGATCCTGGTCATGAAAATTCATGGAATAGTGGCTAGTTCAGTGTGGATGACCTGTCAATTTGGCAGCCAATCATTTAGTTAAACATCCAAATTACTGGCCAGTTACTCAGTCTAAAGCTAGTCTTCCTGCTTGTTACTGGGTTCTATGTAATCCTGTTAAAAGCAATGACATTCCCTTTGATTTGTGGCAGCTAATTGTGCAGAAGTACCGTGCAGGCACAGGACATGTGTCTGGCACAGTTTAAATGTGAGCATTGTGAGACTGGACTGCTTGTGTTACTATTGGATTTATTCTTAAAATACTAAATATCGTCCTTTGAATAACAAGCAAATTGTGTTAATTTCACGGGTGTCCCTGTTTACTATTTTCATCAATTTTAAATGAGTTCCTCTAAGGATTGAATCTTCATTTTGTGATGTGTACTAACTGATTTTGTTGGATCTATATTTAAGTCCTTGGACCAGCCTGTTCTGTCAGGCAGTCAGACATAAAGCCATGGAGACTACTCAAGGCCTGGTAGCCTCTGGGATTTAGTTGAAAGTGACCCATTTGAGGTTTAATTCAGACATAAGGTAGTAGTATTGATAAACTGGGAAATGAATATAGAACAATAATTCCTAATCACAGACCTCTTTCAGAATGTGATGAAAACTCTATATTTTAATTCCAGAAAAGTGCACAGTCTAGCATGAAAGTTCCAAGAGTTCACGTATCTGCCAAAGTCCAGGAGTCCAGGGAACCATGAATCCTAAGTCAAGATTCCTGCTCTGCATGTGAGGATGGGAAGTAGGAATAAAGAGAGACAGAGGCACTAAAGCAAGATAGAGAGAGAGACAGAGGAGAAGCACAGAGATAGAAAGAACCCAGGCAGAGAGGCACAGAGAGAGATAAACACAGGCAGAGAGAGCTAGAGAGACAGGAAGTAGATGTAACTCCAGTTCTTTAGCATAACATAATTTCTGACTACTGTGCTCAATTAGATTCTAGTGAACACTTTCTGATGTTGATAATCCTGAGTTTTCTGGTGAATAAAATCTCTCCAGTGAGAGACACAGCACATCCCACACCTGAAAATTTTTGACATGGTGTTGAGAAACTCTATGAGGATGAAGATTTCATTTTAAAGGCAAGTATGCGTAGGCTTTTTGAAGACACAGTATTGTAAGTTAAAGGATCTTTTGGCTTGTAAATGAAAAAGGCTTTTGTGTATCCTGAAGACCATTGATAGAATAATTGTACTAAAATACCACTGAATAGGAAGCACTATCTCTTATACTTTTCAAAGAGTTTTTATATATGTTATCACATTTTATTCTCTCAACAGCCCTGTTTTTTAGATAGGAAAGAAATTTCTATATGTATTTTAAAATTAAACAAATTGAGATAGATGTGCACAGAGATTTTTCTAGAATCACAGACACTCAATAAACAAATGAACTCTAGAAACCAGATTGATTCTAGATTGAATCCGCATATCCCTGCAGATAGGACCATCCATATAACCAGCACAAGTCCCTTGGTTTCCTAAAATGAAATATATGAATTGAAAATAGTGTTCTTGAAATAGGACAAAATAAAAGGATCATAGAAATTGAGAGCATAGGAGATCCTAGAGATGAATAATTATCTGACCTACTCGTGGTAAGGATGAAGACCTGACTCAGAGGGTTTAAGAGACGTAAGCAGGTCCTCTAGTTGGCCCGTGGGCAAATGCAAAGGAGACATTTAGAGCATAATACAATGAAGACTTGCCCCCAATGCCTTGTTTTTGTTGAACAAGGGAGAAGCAAGATTTAAAAGCATCTATTCTATGTCTTATATAATTTAGGCAGACTGATTCGGGAACAATTTTGAAAAATCAGGTGTAAGTCAAATCCAGTTCTTGTCTCAAACTATGTTTGGAAAGTTTAAAATTCCAAGAGTGTTTCTCAGAAATAGTTTTTATAGGATAATGTATAGTTCTGTACATTCTGTTGGCCTGGGAAACTTTACATGGCTATAAGGAAATATGACAGATTAATTGCTCTGTTTCTCAGGCTATAATAAAGATTCCTAGGCTAGAACAGGCAGTATATGTATCAGAGATGGATATATAATGTATACATATACATCCACATCCATCTATATATTTGTAAGTATTTACAGAGATATTAGGTCTTAGGGTTATTTAAACACTTCTCATTTATAACTTGCTTTTGTGGAATTATTTAGTTATGGAGGATATCACCATATTCAGTATTTTTTTTTTAATAATAAACATGTCTAGTCAAAGAAGGCATTAATGAAGCAATTCCCCAAATAAAACAGTCCATGGTATCTGAGTTGCAGCAGAGAGAGAGTGTGGTCTTTGTAGTCTAATCAAGATCACAAGACTTGTTTTGAGCGTCTGTCATCTTTAATTTTACGGCACTTCATTTCAGAGTAGGACTGCCAGGGTCACATGCAATTAAAACACAGGCAAGATTTGTCTTGTGAAATCTTAACATAAAAAGTAATGTGTTACTCCATTTTAACTTTTCTACTGAACTCTGTGAACTCACTAATTACTTTTCCCCCCTCTTGTCACCTTTTTGATATGACATGTATTTTATAGAGGAGATAGAAGTTTGGAATTTTTTTATATCGTGCATACGATTGAGGATAACAAAATTAAACCAGAGAAAAAAGGAATGCGTTTTTCAGAAATACAATTTTTTTAGAAATATCTGACTACTCCAGCTTCAATTACAAAGAAGCTCATAGATCAAATTCTAGGAAATAACTATTAATCTGCTTAAGTAGGGCAGGTAGAAGTGTAATAACGGGCCAGAGATTTTATAGAGGCCAGGATAGCGAACCGGAGTTTATTCTCTGGGGTGCAGGGCAAAGGGGCTTTTATGTGATTGGCTGTGAAAAGCATTAAAAGCCAGCACCAATGTGGAGATTTGGAGAGTGAAGAGGGCTGTTCCATCTTAGTGATCAGTAAATTGCATAGACCCTTATTAACCTTATTGATAAGGAGCTTAGGGAAGTCCCATTCAGGCGGCAATATATTCTTTTTGTTCTCCTGTCCGTCTCCGTTTGCAATCCCAGCCGCTTTGTGTGAACAGCCTTTATGCTGCACCTCAAAATTCAGCGTGAGGAGCTGCGACTTGAAGTTAGAGCCACGGAAGGGAGCTGGAGCCAGCCGGTGCACAGGGGGCTCACCGCCTATTTAACCGGTGCTCCGGACACCTGGAGAACGTTTGAAAATTTTGTACTTAAAGAATCTTTTATATTGCTCCTCTTTCAATGCAGCTGGGGTCTGTGGGGATCGGGGGATTATTTTTGATACCTGTCGAAAAGAGTTATGTCTACACTGATTTTCCATCCCTCACTACTAATTAACCTTATTGTATACAGGAAACAGTCTATTTAATACCTGCATTCTTTCTGTAATGCCAAGTAAAATGAAATCCAGTGTGAAATCTAGTTAGCGTTTGCCTTTTTGAAGTCATTTTTAAGTTTCCAGTTTTAGTGACTGTGACCTTAGAACTGATAGCTAGAAAAAGAGTGAGCTCAAACCAATTTTGGTGTCAATTGTATTCTTCACCCCCTCCAACTTAAATGCTGCCTTTCACCTGGACCTGTGAGGAGGCTGAAGGAATGGGACATCCCGAGCTAGACCATTTTTCCCTGGAGCCTTCCACGGTGACCTCTTGCTGGAGTTCTAAAGCTTCCCTTTATACCCCCATAGGCTGTCTCCTGCTCCATTATCTCTGTTTCTCTCCTTAGCAGCGGAATACCTCTGCCCCCTTCCTTTCAGTCAGGGAGGCTGGAATTTGACAGACGGACTCATCGTGGCATAGTTGTGCAGCAGCAATGCAAATAGATGCTGAAGGAGAGAAAAGACTGAGCCCGGGGTTACAATGCTGAAGGAAATCCCATTGGTGGAATGTTTGCGAGGGGAAAAAAGGTAGGGTCTAGCAATAAAGAGCAGAAATTAAACTGTGTAAAATGTCACCAAATGATGTGGAAAAATCCACACATCTTCAAGTATGCTGCGCAATATGGACTTCGAACACATTTTGCTAGTGATGTGAGAATGGTTAGCACAAGTCCTGCTCTTAAAATGTGTGTGTGTATGTGTCTCAAGTAAACTTGTCAGCTTAAATGTTGCCAGAGGAAAGTGAGGATTTTTCAGGCCAATGCTTTGTATTTGCCAGATTTCTTGGCTTTTGAGATTTTCATACATTGGTCAGAAAGCCTATGCTCTATAGCATTTATCTAACACATAAACCGTACATTTGACAGTGTGGGGAAGGTGAGTGGCAGATGCTGCTGGGTGTCACAGATGTCTAGACCCTTCCAGATCTGAAGCAGGATGTCAGAGTTTGCTGTTAGACTTGCATGAGTTGGGTTAGCGAATCTTACTGTGTCTCTGCTGCTGAGCTGTAGGAAAGAAGCACTTTTGGGGGAGTTAGACTGCAACAGAGGTGGTTGAAGGGGTATCTGTTTCATGATCCTTTATACGTGGGACTAGTAGTCAGTACAAATACCAGTGATTTGAGACTATATTTAATCCGCTATGACTAGTTGATAGGAAACCCAAAGGTGGGTCACATTCATATTTAATGTTGCTTGTGTTCTGGGTGTTTGTCTTTGTTCACTCATCCAACAAGCATATACTGAGCACCAACTATGGGCTTAGTGTTACACTCTCCCTCACTGCTTTCTTAGCACTCTCCTAATTGAATGAGGAGTGCTCTATAGAATCCAGCTGATTGTTTAAGAATTTTGTGGACCCTGCATGCTTCACTTCGATAAGTTAGCAAAAAATCAGCTGGATACGTCTATAAGGGATGTGTGCGTGTGTGTGTGTGTATCCTTCTGCCAGGTCTCTCACCAAGACAGCTAGACATTTTCATTTTGACAACACTACTACAGAAAATTGTCATCTTTTCGTACAAGATGTTCACTGTATTCCCATCATTTGAATGATTCAGGATCACTCTCCGGCAGCATGAGACACAGCGTGTCTTGATGCCTGCCTCTTTTTCAATTATATTTAAGAAGAAGACTGCTGGGGATCCATTTTTTCATCTTGCACAGGACCCCTAAGGGGCCAGATTTAATTTCAATACAATATTAGGCAGTATGACATGATGAATGATAACAGGACATTGACAAATATGATCCAACACAGGATAACATGATATAACATAGAGTAGAAGCCACTCAAACAGGTACTTTTAAAGATGTGGGCAAAGGGGCTTCCATTCTGTCCTCTCTATGATGTAGTAAAATGGTCAGTGCAATGTCTATAAAGCATGTAGGAAAATGAAATGGTACATAAATATTAAAATTATAATAGCAATAACATGAATGAGATTTAGCCATCTACTCCTAACAAGAAAGGTATTCTGTATTTCTTTGGGGAATACATAATATCCTTCTTGTTCTTTCATTAAAATCAGTCTGAAAGTGAAACTCTCATCAGGTGTTTTAACAGGAGAACGAGCAGGTACCCACATATGGAGTATAAATATTTAGGGTGTTTATGTGCTTGCATTTCTTCAGTTCCTTTTCCTAACTGAGTGAACATATGGTATAGTGGTTAAGGCAGGGACCTCTGGAGTCGTATTATTGAGATTCGAATACTAACCTGACACTTACTGACGGCATGAACTTGGGTAACTTCATTATTTTTCCCCCTCAATTTCTTCTCATATAAATCAGGGTTAATAATTGTACCTCCCTCTATAGAGGCTGTGAAGATTAAATAAAACAATATATAAAGTGCAGTTTCTGGCACATAACAAGCACTCAATAAGTCTTAGCTAATCAAAATTAATCTTTCCAGGACTAATTTTTCTTGGTGGTCCTCTGGGTGGCCAGAGGAGCAATACTGCCCCAAGAGAAAGGAGGGAGAAATCAGATCCAGGTGAGACAGAAATGACCTTCTGATCATCTGAGAATCATGCTGGAAGCAGAAGGCGGTAGCATGCATGCTCATCTGACTTGGGCATGACTTGGTCAAAATATCTTCAGATGGTTACTGTCAAATGAGAAATCATTGTCAGAATGCCAGAATCAACCCCTAACCCAGCCCAGCAGTTCAGCAGGAAATGGGCCTGCTATAGAGTTCTGTGTAACAGCAAATGGGGCTTTGCACTTCACACTCATAATTAAGAGGTGGGGGAGAAGCTCAGAAGTTCAGTAGGATGATGCTCCGTAATATTGATTTCGCTGTCTGCTGCCACTATCTGAATTCAGCCCTGTATTAACAGCACTGTGGCAATAATCTTCTGCCTGCCAATGGTACTTATAATTTCTCCCTGCTTCAAACTCCATTCCATAAAGTTGCTAGGAGAATATTTACAGCTCTGATAAAGACACTTCCCTCCTAAACAACATTCAGGGTCTCAAAATTGACCATAGATTTAATATAAAACCTCTTGGTATGGCATTTGAGGCTTTTTAGAGTTCAGTCTGAACCTTCCTTCTCATCATCTTTAGATGATCATAAAGTTAATTGTTAGTCAATAAGCTGGAGATCTATCATCTACATCCAAAGGGGACAGCTTATAGGTTCATGGTGTATTACCTGTTTTAATTTCCTTCACATGATTCCATTAGACAGTCCTAAGAGGCGAGATAAGGCAAGTATTATTCTATTTTATAGATTGGAATATTGAGACTTAGATAGAGTAAATAATTTGCCCGGACCTAAACAGCAAGTTTTCCTAAGTGCTCAGTCTGTTCGTTTTCTACTCTTACACATTTCTCTGACTGATTTACATATCTCCACCATGTGCTTCATGTGCTACCATTTTCTGGGGAGCAGGCTTTGCAACATTGGAAGGTTTAACATTAAGTTTGCAAAAATGGAGGTCCTTGAGCTGAGTCTGCTCAGATGTGTTTTATTAGGTAGCCTTAAAAATCAGGTTTCTGAATTTCTGGCCTTTAGTGAAAGATCTAAAGGTCTGGCAACATCGTCTCCACATTTTTACATAAGCAACACTGGCTTGAGCTGAAGAGAAGCCGACCCTTTCAGCTAGGGTTTGAGCTTGAGCTCATAATGCCTTAAGCCCACCTTCTTTACTCGTGTATAGTACCCCCTGGCCCTAGTAAGCATTTGAGTTGGCAACTGTTGGTTTAAAGCAAGAGAAAAAAGGTCAATTTATTTTCTAAAGATAAGATGAAACATTTTAATTGAGGAAATAATATGTGATTATTACGTTTGAAGGAAGTTTTCATTTTTTTTTGT
The DNA here is from genome assembly GCF_020826845.1 of Diceros bicornis minor. Lineage (NCBI taxonomy): Eukaryota > Metazoa > Chordata > Mammalia > Perissodactyla > Rhinocerotidae > Diceros > Diceros bicornis. Next base: position 28,510,462 of record NC_080749.1, on the reverse strand, counting down.
ATTAAGATTTGCGTTTCCCCGGAGAGAGTTGGTATTGTTTTGGTCTTATTTCTCATTTTTGACAACAGAGCAATTTGACCCAGACCTCTTAGTGAGAGTCCTTTTTGATGCAAATCTTTGCAGGGCCTTTTAATTAGGAATTGACAAGGTGATTAACTTATAATTCACAAAAATAAATGTGGAAAAGAGAAGTACAGGTCAATTTCTAGCTGTGTTAAAGTGTAAGGACAGCACCATTGGCAAGTAATTGTTCCCTTTTAACAGCTTTTCTAATTTTTCTTAATTGGATCCTTTGTTTTCTAATTGGATAGAGAAAACTATCATATGGCTTTCAATTACTAGCTGTGGCATGGTGATCCTGTCATATGGCACACACTAAGTCAAGTCAGACTCTCAACATATACAACAGAATAAATACCATCTCCAAGAAGCTTTTTGTGTGTGTAAGAAAGTGGGGCAACCTCCCATGACCTGGGTAGGTAAATCCATGCTGAAATACTGACTAGCCTGACTTTCGAGGGAGACTGTTTTGGACTTGTGCTTCCATTATGTTAAGGTTATAATTTCTTAAAAATATTTGCTCATCATAATATATAAATGCTCCTAAGAATACAAGATTATCATTGCATTCCTAGAAAATGTTAAAAAGTGTACACACACACACACACTCACATACAAACACATACATAAGAAAATGCTAGTGTTCTCAAAGTAGTTTGTTTCTTCTGTCTGCTGATGAATTTAGAGATTCTTTTTTTTTTTGGTGAGGAAGATTCGCCCTGAGCTAACACCTGTTGCCAATCTTCCTATTTTTGCTTGAGGAAGAGTGGCCCTGAGCTAACATCTGTGCTCATCTTCCTCTACCTCGTATGTGGGTTGCCATCACAGCATGGCTTTACAAATGGTATAGGTCTGTGCCTGGGATCCGAACCCGCAAACCCAGGCCGCTGAAATGGAGCGTGCCAAACTTAATCGCTACACTACCAGGCCAGCCCTGAGATTCTCTTTTTAAGAAACAAAGTTTCTTTATGGCTTTCTCATTTTACAACCGCTGTTGGATCTCTTTTTCCTGCAGGATAAAATCTAAATATTTTATCATGTCCTTCATCTGACCCCAATATCCTTCTCCAGCTCTGTCCTCCAAATTGTCAGGCATACACTTCATGTGAGCTTTTCACTTTTCCTCGGAGAGTTTGGGTCTTTGACAACTCTGTTCATGCCATTCCTGCTTCCTAGTATGTCTTCTACATTTCTCTTTGTCTGGTTAATCTTATTCATTGGTCAAGATGAGATCGAAAACCCTACCTTCCCAGTGAAGCTTCACCTGACTCCCCCAGGCACAATTGGTTATTCCGTTCTCTGTCAACCACTGAAAGTGGTTAATATCTCTGTACTAGCTTCTGTTCATTCATTCTTTCGAAAATACTTTTCATCAATAAAACTGAGAAAAAATACACTGAGCATCTCTATGTATAGGTGCTGAACCCTGAGGCTACATGGTTACCAAGATGGCTAAATTCCTGATCTTGTATTGAACTGCAGCTTGTCCTTAGGCGATTATCTCCCTTACTGGCCCGTGAAACTACAGACTGTAGGAATATTTGCCTTATTTTATATTTGATCAGTAGTGCCTAGACTTGTGCGTGGCTCAAGTGAGGTGATTGAGAAATGCTTATTGTCTTTTTATCTCTTCTTGATGGAGAATACTGATCAGATTTAGAAAATCTAACCCCTTAGTGTGTCAACCTAGTATACTTACAATCTTGGCTTTTAAACTTGGAACAGTTGATCTGACCATTGTCGCTGTCTTTGAGATGTTATGGAATCTAATGATCTTTTTGGGTAACCCTTTTCGTGTGTCTAAATCAGATCCTGTGATGGGCACTTTGGCTCAGCACCTCGGAATTGTCTTTTCCCGGAGAGGAAACACAGTCTCTGATTAAATGCCCTTAGCAGGCAGGAACAGGACACAGCTGGGGTTTGAATCAGGCTAAATCCCATCAGATTGGCAATCAAGAAGCTGGTGCTTTTGAAGATTATAAATCTGGAAAGCAGCAGAGACAAGGGGCTATGAGTTCCTGCTCAAAGCAGGTAGCGCCACTTCTCTCTGGCTGTTAGTGCTGCTTCTCTCTGGCTGATGCTCCCAGAATTACTTTCAAGATGGACACGTGACAGGATACGATTTTAATCCTGGGACTACAAAACCTACTCCTCTCCTCTTCAAAAAGAGAAGTAATTAAAGTCTTGGAGAAGACATAATTGGGAATATGGAACGTCATGGAAATGAGGAGGACTTGAAATAGAATGCCAGAAACTCTTGTTTCATGTCTCCATGTTTCTCTGAAAGGCAAACGTACAACTTGAAATATAAGAAGAGCCGAAAGCTGGCAAGTCTGTTAGCTCAGAGTCACCAGCGACGTTAGATCACGGGGTTCTGCCTCGTGACTCTCCTTGGCTTTGTGGTATGTGTATACGTCCCACTTGATGAAACCACGCTTCAGCATTTATTGTGGTTGCTTCTCTGTTCTCGGCTATGAGCCGATTTACTGGTGCCATTGCCAAAATGAAGACATTCAAGAGGGGCAAGGGAAACCTCTCCTTCCTCAGGCAGCTCTGTGGATGCTGGAGCTGCTGGCACATCTGGCTATCTCTTGAGCAGACTCTCTCTCACTACGTATACCCCATCTATGCAGACAGCCTATGCCTCTGAGCTCATTATTGCTCTAAGTGTTTGCTCTTGGATTCGTGCTTCACGCGTTTTATTTACATGCTTTATTTTTCATTTTATGAACAAATCGATAACCAGACTTACTCTTTATCACACCGGATTAGTTTTATTTATTTCATTTGAATTTGATTAAAAAGCTGTCAAACATAAGTCTACATTTTTATCAGCTGAATACTTTCACAAAACTGGGTATGAGAAGTGTTCAGCTAGAACATACTTTTCAAAATAAAACAATGTTTGATATATTCTAGACAGTTACCCTTTTGTTTATCCATGACAACTGAAACTAACCATCAAATGGATACAGCAATCCAAGTCTAGTCAAGTAATCCTTAGGGCATATGAAAAAAAGCCTTTTTAAAAAGTTCTTTCTAGATGGATTTAATGTAATTCACCAATAAAGCATCCTCAGAAGCATAATAAAAATTCTACATAAAATGACACAGCCAGAGAAAAGGAAGATATACAGTTTGATGAAGATTCAAAATGGATGTTAACATTAAAAATGAGCAGTCATGCAATTCCTGTATAATATAAAGATCAAAATTGCAGGGCACTAATTTTGCTTCTAATTTATAAGACAGTATGTTTATGGGACTGCAAATAGTATATATAAAAATATATCCAATGGCAAATGTTTTGAACTGTCATTTTTCTTCAGAAAAATTGCCATTCAACATGTATTTGTAAATTTCACCATCTAGCACCAAGGATAGGTGGGCTATATTTACACATACAAAAATGTTCTTGAAGGATGAAATATGTCTATTTTGGTTGAGGACCTGATCTCCTTTGTTCTATTTTAAAATTATTAATTTCTGCCTTCTCCTCTCTTTTGGTTCTGCTTATGTACACGTAGGCCTATGGGCATAGGTGTGAGGCAGCCAGGGTAGTGAGCTGGTTCCCTGTGTGTACACATGCCCATTCTCTCAAACCCACTCACGCTCACTCACATACCTACACAGACACAACCAAACACCCAACGCCTGGGAGCAGCATTAAAGCTATTTTTGGAGGTGTGCTGTACTCTGCACATTATTTGGTAGCATGGAGCATGCATAATGTATGCCCAGAAGTGCCTGCAGGAACAGCACTGAAGGGGTTAAGGTAGAACACATATAGGCAAATATTGTCAACTATTTTATTCAAATGTTTGGAACTTAAACACAAAATCATCATTAAGTTTTCACAAAATGAGTCATCTGTCGCTTGAAAGGAAAAAAATATTTCAGAAATATGTTTACAGAAATGTAAAAATATTAGGCATGGAGACAGATGTGAACATATTCAGTAACTTGTCTTGTCTGTCAGTCTTCCTCCGAGCCGAAGATCTTACTGTACTCGCTCAGCATGAGCTCCGCTATCTGGTTTTGGTACACCATGTGTATCGCCATGTTCCCCGTTTCGTTTTCAGCTCGCAGAAGGGTGGGGCCAAACACGATCCCTAAGCTCTGAGTGGACATGAGGTTCTTGGAGGCTTTGGCCACTATCCTGTGGAGAGAAAGAGAAAAAGAGAGACTCCATTGGAGTTTGAAGTAAAACAGTGGCCACTTTTGAATTATAAAGTTGTGTGTTCTTGAATTTTTTTTGTTTTTTTAATTTCAATTGAAAGAAGGAAAAGAAGGGCAGTGATTGGCTTTGGCAAAACAGAGAATGCAACACAAGCAAAAAATTTTTCTAGTTCCAGAAAAACAACAACTACCACAACACTATTTAATTTTCTACTCTTTATGCTTCACTGCATGGAACTAGAACCTATGACTTTTGGAGGAAGATTCATTGCCTTGTACAACTTTTTACCCCCATAGTACCTGGCCATTGTGGGTGCTTAATAAATGTTTGTGGAATGAATGAAAGAATAAATTAGACAGCAAAAATTACTGAGAGTTAATAAGATTCAGCCTTTGAAGTGTTTATAGTCAATGGAGGAAACGGGTGAGACATGCACAAAATATATAAGAATCCAAACACAAAAAAATAGAACAATATATGCCTAATTATGATGGCAGGTAGACATAAGGACGGAGAAAAAATTAAGTTTTTAGTCATTAGCTTTAGTGAGTACAGTGTTCCTGATAAATGCTACCTAGAACATGTTTTGTAGAGAAGGTAGGTGCTGAGACATTTAGGTGTATGGCAAAATTCTAAGTGTCTCCATTCATTTTGGTCAGCCAATTGAGTTCATCTCTCAGTAAAATGCAGAATCCTGTAGGATTTGCACAGGTGAAGAGTCCCATTGGAATCAAAGAAATGTTTGCTTGTATGAGGACTGTATGGGGAGCTGGAATACCAATGGAACATTAGGATGTGGTTTTTATTAGTGGCAATGCTTTGCCTGCTTCTACACAAGACTCTTAAAAAGAAAATAAAGCCCCAGCCTATAAACTGAGACTTTAAAGAAACAATACTTATTCTTACAATAGAAGCCTACTTGGTTTTATATTAAAATTAGGAAGACTGAGGTTTTAGTGATGTTAAGGAAATAGTGATAGCATATGGAAGGACAGGATGCTAAGAAATACTAAACTTTGCATTCCACCGGACATCTTGACCTAAGGGAAATGTGAGTGGACAGAATAAAGTGAGGCAAAGGAACACTTTATTGCAAGGCAGTGCGGTCTTCACTCTCAGAGCCCATTGTGGAAGGTTGGAGCACTGGTTGACTTTAGAAGACTCTTAGTTTGGCCTATGTGGGCCTCCATAGTCCCCAGTCACAGGAAGCAGGAAGACTTGTTTTATCTCCATCCCTTCACAAACCCAAATCTCTAAAGTGCCCCTTCGTGGACCAAGAGGCCATGCCTTCTCTTTCCTGAGAGAGACTGAGAAGGGCCAAAGCCTTTGATCTGTGACTCCCCTCAGCACAAGTTCATGGTCAGCAAAATGCTCTTGACCTGATCAATATCAATAATAATCAAGTATTATTCTAAACAATTTTATTGTCTCATTTGATCATCATAATAATCCCATGAGGTAGCTTCTATTATTAAGCCCATTTTACAAATGAGAAGACTGAGGCCAAGAGTGGTGAGGGGCCCAATATCACACAGAGACGAGGTTCACACCCATGCAGCCTGTTTCCGGCACCTGTGGAAGCACCATTGCCATGGTGGGCGTTATGACTCCTATGCTCGGCTGATTTTTCACCCTGCCATCCTCCACATGATTATCAGATCCCTCCATAGAAGGGTCTGAATTTTTATTCCTCACTGTAGAATTGTGATTGACAGCCTGGTTGCAATAGATTTATTGTAGGCAAATGACTCTTAAATTTGGGCTGAATATTCAAGATATTCTGCCTCCCATTTTCACTTTTCTTCTGATTCAAATGGAGAGCATTTGTACCTGTGAGTACTGTTGGCATGACTACATTTCTGGAAGGGATTCTCATATTTTTAGAGTATCTGTGAGTTATCTGAGACTTTGAATTTAAAGTTGCTTTTGGAATATAAGAAACTATGTAACTTTGCTACCACATTTACCATAAGCCTGTACAACAATTTAAACATCCTTCTAACCTGGTGTAGGGTAGATGCAGTGGGTCTTTGCTTGCCTGTAACACACCTATTCCCTGGTTTAGGATCTCTCTTAAGCCTCTCCCAGACCTCTTTCTTATAAAAGTCATTAGTAAGATTCACAGGGAAGGAAAATGGGTTTTCTCTTTTGGTTTTAAAGTAATACCTTCTGTGATACTAATTCTTTCATTGACTCTGCCACAAAAATAATAAAAAAATTAAAGGCAAACATGGAAAGAGATAATATAGCCAATTTTTTGAGTACCTATTAGGTAAAAGTTGCTTTAACAACATCACTCATTGGTAGCAAAGCTCTGAGTTGATAAGATTTATGTGGCAGAGAACAGGGCCCAGAGGTCACAGGGCATGGAGAAGTTAGAATCAAAAGCAAGACAGTATTAAAAGTATAAAGGTGAATGACTGGGGCTGGCCCCGTGGCACAGCGGTTAAGTGCGCACGCTCCGCTGCTGGCGACCCGGGTTTGGATCTCGGGCTTGGACCCCGGGTGCGCACCGACGCACTGCTTGTCAGGTCATGCTGTGGTGGCATCCCTCATAAAGTGGAGGAAGATCAGCTCGGATGTTAGCTCAGGGCCAGTCTTCCTCAGCAAAAAGAGGAGGAATGGCAGATGTTAGCTCAGGGCTGATTTTCCTCACACACACACACACACGCACACACACACACAAATGAATGACTGATAGAGGGCATCTTTCCAACAGGATAAAAGAAGAACATCAGGACCTGGAGTCCAGGGAGACTGAAAGGGGAAGAGGATGACATAAAGATAGACTGAGGATTGAAGATATATTTTCCTATTTAATAATTACTATAATTTCAGTTGATAGCAGGAATGGTGAGAGTTGGGATAGCTAGGAGCCAGAATTGCCTCCAACTCACAAAGGTGAGGCTAGAAATCAAGGGAGGCCCAATAGCTGGTTATTGGAGGGGGTAGTTGAGGCTGTCAGGAGGTTATGGGGGTAGAAGCTGGAAGGTCTTCAGCGTTTGCAGGAACATCGATGACTGGAGGGGTAACTCAGCTCTCCAGGGTACACCAGAAAGATACTGCAGGTGGGACTCCGGCCATGAAAGGAGAGAAAGAAGGCTGAAAAGGGCCTAGAATATTTTTCAATTTTCCCAGAGTTCTTTATATTTTTCCTGCTCAGCAATAGTCCTGGTCTTAGAATCCAGAGCAGGGCCAAATCTAGAGGAGGAAACCAAGCCTGAGTTTAAATAAGATGAAGAATAGGAGGCTGCTCATGATGCATTTCAGAGCCTCCCTCAGGGAAAGAGTTGTCTGTCTTAGCCTGTGGGTCACGGAAGAGGACTCCTGTAGTGGATTTCTGCCAATGCATCAGTTTCCTAAATTTCCGGTGGCCAAAGGTTCACTTTGTGCTTTCATGCATGTGTAAACATGGAACATTCATTCCATCTCAAACCTGCATCCTTTGTGTCCGCTTCTGATTTTAATAAAACGGGCTTTAATTTATGAGTGCTTTAAAATAATCTTGTTACAAGTAGATTTTACCAATAACACACAGTCTTTTATTCTTGTTATATTTGCATTACTTCAGGTTAAATGTTCTTGGCAGGTTGGAATTTTTTTCCTACGTTGAGAAAATCAAGTTACTTGCAATAAGTTTTAGAAAAATCAAATGTAAGAAAGAAAGTTATTAAGAAAATGTGGATGTATATTATATAGAATACATGCTACCTTGCATATTCACTGTTCCAAAATGTGTGCTTGTGGTTATGTGTGTGTATATATATTTCATTAGCGATTTACGTTTTGAATATCGACCAACCATTAGTTTCTATGTGTTGAGAAATCAATCAATCCTTAGGTTAGAAAAGATGCTGAGGGTGCAGTCTAATTGGGGTAGAAGTCACCAGCTACCTAACTATATGATTCATGTAGACAGGTAAATATATATATATATAAATATATATATAACTATATATCAATATTTAAATTAGAGTAGACTCCTTTCTAATAGACAGTGGGGATAGACACTTCTAGCAAAGAAGGCCCCCAACTGGGGATGCTTGGGAATATGTATTAATGCTGTTGTAAACTTCATTATTCAAATACGAACTCACCTACTGTCTATCTCAATAGACTGTTAAATAGTTAAGTGGTTGATTTAGGGTCACATAGGGAGTCAACCATAATTTCAAAGTATAGCTAGAATACTATCTTGAAAAATTATTTAAATCTCAGTTTTTTGCCTCAAATCAATTGATATCATAATTTCCACTCTCACCATGGGAGCCAGCTGGGCATTGCAAGTGCCATTATTTCTAAAGGTTTCAACTACTAAAACACATGTAGAGGAGAAACATTGAAAGAAATAAAAGCCCTGCATGGAAAAAAAACATTCAGTCTAGTAACTAAGCTGGAAAACTCTCAAATAAGTTGTACTTCCAGTAGCTTTAAAATGCAGTTGAGTTGTATTGTTGGAAGAAAGGATCTGATTCCGAAACCATATAGATTTTTACTATGGGTTTGGCAATACCTCCAGGACAGCTTTCACTAAAGTGAGTTCCGCAAAACACCATTTCTGTGATATGCCCCACAAAAATAGCATTCCAGAGTAAAATAAGTTTTGGAGAAAATTGTCTGCCCTTTTTTCTTTCTGGAAATTCACAATGCACAATAGCATAATAAAGGCTCTGAAAAGTCCTGCGGAATAATATCCCTGCTCATCCTTGTTTAACTCATGTCTTCCCAAACTTACGTGAATGTCATAGATTCTCTCTCCTGAGTGACACCAAGGAGCTTATATTAGGCAATGCTGCTCTAGGTTGCTTTGCTGAGGGCCTACTAAACAAGTCTGAAAATGCTAAGGCTTTTACCCTCCTATGCCACCCTGGCTTCAGAACTCTGTAGCAGCTAACACAAAGAGGTCAGATTGTGGTCATTCTCGACAAGTTCCACCCCTCTGGAAGGGCTTAGATTTCATTAGGCCTTAAACTCCATGACACTGTTGTTGTAAATTTTGAGCTACAATTTAACCTGCTTTCAGCAGAGAAATGAAAGAAACTCCCCTTCTGTGACAAAACAAAGACCAAAAGGCAAAAGGCCCATCTGAAGGAGAAAGGTGAGAGCAGAGACAGGGTTGAGAGATTAATGTACAGTGACTTGATCGATGGCCAAGAAGGTGCAAAAACATTTAGATCTTAGATCAATATTAGGGAATTCCTCTACATGTTTGTTTACTCATCGTTAATTTACTCCCAAGAAATACTTATAGCAAAGAGACTTAATTCTAAGCAACACGAAGAGCTCAAAGTTTAGTGCCTATGAATGCTTGACTTGTAGGAAAAAGGCCCTACACTGCAACTCTTTTAAAAAAGGCTATTTATTAATGCTGTTTAGTTTAAAATAGCCTGACAAAAATAATTATGATTTTATGAATTTGTTCATGAAATAGCACTTGTTATATATTCATTGTAAAAGCAATTTTTATACCTCTAAGTAAGATTCAAGTTTATCAAATCTTGAAATGGGTAAGAACTCATTTTCCTGGAAAGAGCTGAAAAAGTGATATACAGTTTGCAGCATAAAAAGGAGAGGAAATGCCAAAGTTACTTTTTGTCAGGCCCAAATGGAAGGAGCAATGATCTATCAATTTAAGATTATTTCAGAAACAATCTATAATCCAGTGCACAGATGTTGGACCCCAGACAAAAAAATCCTCACAGCCTTATGCTGGGTAAGTTTTTCCAAAAGTGAGCTGAATTGCTAACTCAAAGAAATTTTTTAGTTGCTTAAAATCACAGCCAAATGACTGAAACTGAAAGAGAGCTTTACTGTAAAACTCAAAATTAATGCTGAATTAAGAAGACCAAAACATTTAATAATGGTCCAGCTCCAAAGAGATAGATGGATGCAAACTTCCTTTTAAGTTTGTGCTTTGCTGTTACCATAGTGACTTGCAAAGGAAGTTGAAAGCCACATAATTGCCTGCAGGACAACTCTCAAGTTGTTGGAGGTGTACTAAATGTATTCCCTTCCCTATCTCTGGAAAGCTATGATTTTTCAACACACATAACTTCAGGATGGTTTAACTTGAATGGGGAAAGTGTGGTGGTAAATGTACTTCTACCATCAGGTCACATCTGGCTTGCAAAATACAACTCAGCCACTGTATGTGAAATGATAATTTTGACTCTGACCGCTTAAGTGAAGAGAGGCTGTTAAAAATAGAATAAATTTTCAATGTGCTCAACTTATGTTTCCTATGTACTATAACTACTTTGGGGGGAATCCATGCTAACCATATGCTTGCCTACCCTCAAATTTGCACAAACTATAGTGCTGTTTGCACTGGCCTTTTTTTTTTTTTCATAAGATTGGGGGCTTAGCAAGAGTTCCACGTTTTCCCTTAGAGTCATGGCTGTGTGTCACAAATATTTTTGCATTTAACACTAATGTGTTTCAAGGTGGTCATTCATTGGCAATTCAGCCATTTTTATATGCTAATTTATAAATCAATCGGTTTAAACTAATTGTCAAGTCCTCAATTTTATATCTAAATATCATATTATTATTATTTTCTAAAGCAAGTTAACAACTATCTTCCTAAGTGGGAATTATTGCTATATTCTGACACTTTTGCTTTTAAATAATCTTTAAAGCCATGAGTATGTAATTCTTTCGAAGCACATTATAGAAAAGGAGCTTTATGTGGTCCTTGCATATTCATAGCTGACATGGCCTTATTCTTTGCATTTATTGAATACCCTCTTTGCACTGATTTCAATGCAGAAAATTGAAGCATTTACAGTTATTCACTGGTTTTATATTTTTATTGATTGGACAATATAGGGAGATTCTGAAGTATCTTGAAGCAATATTCAGAATATCTAATAAGATAGGAGGACTGATAAAGCAAAAAAAAAGTGAATAACCCATAGGCTTCAAAATGACTTATTTTTGGTTAGGAATATGTATTCTATAATGTGATAAAAACCATAGATAAAATGGAACATCATAGCCAAAGCACCTACATAGTAGACAATATAAAAAAGGAAAACTAACAGTAGTTACTATTTGTTGAATACCTATTATGTGCTAATCACTGTGCTTCAAATATATCACAATTTTCAAAGATGGATTTAAAAATCAGCTTTAATTTATTTTTTCTGATTATAAAATAATGCATCCTATAAGAGAGAATTTGAAAAGTTTAGAAAAGTATAATAAGAAAAAAAACCCACCAGTAACCAGAAGCAGTAATTTGATGTAACCATTATTCACTCATAAAAATCTATTGAGTGCCTACTAGGTGTTGGACATTGTTCTGAATGTCAGGAATAGTGCAATGAGTACAATAGACAAAGTCCCTGCCTATATGAAGCTTATAATCTAGTGGGAGAACCAGACAACAAGCAATACACTAATCACTGTACAATGTGATGTCAGGCACTGAAGTACTTCAAGAAAATCAAGAAGAGAAGAGGTGGTTTCTGGGGGGACCTTTTAAAAAATCCTAATGGCCTAAAATTCATCTCCAGAGATTCTTGTTTGCTTAGTATGGGTGGGGCCTGGCTGGCTGCAGATCATATAGCCCCCAGATAATTCTAATGGGCAGAGAGTGGCGAGAAGGGCCACACATAATAGACAAGGTGCTCAGGAAGCCCTTTCTAAGGGAGGGACACTTGGGCAGAGACCTTCTCCTACCAGGGGAAGGAGAACTCCAGGCAGGGAGTAGTAGGTAGAAAGCCCCAGTGGTGAGGTTGTGCTTGGTGATTCTAGGAATAGAGAAGAGGATAGTGAGGCTGGAGGCTGGGGAGTGAGGTGAAGGAGGCAGAAGATGCTGTGAGGGAACTTATGGGCCTCAGCAAGGATTTGGAACTTAGTTCTAAGGGTGATGGGAATCCATTCTTGGGTTTTGAGAAGGAGAATGACACTGCCAGCATTTAGGTGATACAAATGTATAAATAATTTATTTACATACATATTTGAGAAAATACTTTCTACATAATTCTGTATCCAGCATTTTTCACTTCTATCATGAGCAATTCCCATGTCTTTTATATGTAATATATATTATTTACTCATTACCTTATATGAGACAGAATGGGTTGTACCCTATGATTTCTTAGTATAAGTGCAATTGATATATTAAAAAATCGTTCCATTTACTCTTCCGCCACATTTTGGAGTATTTCTTTACGTGGTTCCCAACAACCGGGGGCAATTTTTCTATCCCCCAAGGCATTTGGCAATGTCTGGAGACATTTTTGATTGTCCTGACTGGGTGAAGTAGGGAGTTGCTACAGGCATCTAGTGTGTAGACGCAAAGGACACTGCTAAACATTCTACAATGCACAGGAGAACTTCCACAACAAAGAATTATCCAGCCCAAAATGTCAATAGTGCTGCTGTTGTAAAACCCTGCCTTACGGTAAAATAGCAGAAATGGAACAGCTAGATCAATGGTTCTTAAACTTTACCGTTCATGGGAATAATATGGAAGCCATGTTGAAACACAAATTTCTGGGCTCTGCCTCCAAATTTCTGATTTAGCAAGTCTGGGAAGAGATTTGAGAATTTGCGTTCCTCTCAAGTTCCCAGGTGATGATACTGCTGGTCCGGGGAACACACTTTGAGAACTCGCACTAGATCAGTATGGCTCTTCTTTTCTTAAACTATGATAAAATGTGGCATATGTTAGCATATCCTACTACATGATAACATGTAGTCTTGTTAGCATTATTATCATTTGATATTATCTTTTTAAAATAATTGCCAATTTGATAGGTAAAGAATGGTTTATCATTCTTTGAATTTAGGATTCTTTAAATTTAGGAAAAGGGAAAGAAGTTAAAAAAAAAAAAACAGCTATGTGACTTTTCTGCTCTGTGAATAGCTGTTCACATCTCCTGCCCCTTTCCTATTGAGAACATATCATTTTATTTGTTTGTTTAATTCATTTTATTTATTTTGTATAACAAAACTAATACATAGTTTTTGAAAAATAATATACTAGTCAGGAGTATGTAGAGTAAGAAAGTAAAATCCTTCCCTGTTTCCTAGTCAAACTCCTTCATGATAACTATAATTAACAGATGGGTGTTCCTTCTGGATGTTTTTCTATCTATCTACCCATCTACCTATCTTTATATATTTTTTCGTTTTAAAGAAAAATGAGATAAAAAATATATAATATGCTACAATTTGCTTTTTCCCCCCTAACTCTATATCATGGGCATCTTTCCAAGTCAGTACATATAAAAATACCTCATCCTTTTAAAATAAAAGTTGTTACATTTCATAGCATGAAAATACCTTAATTTATTTAACCATTCCTCTGCTGCTGGATTTTTAGGTTCTAATTCTTTGCTTTTACAGACAATGCTACAATGAACATCCTTGTATATACGGATTTGTGAGGTTTTTATGTATTAAGAAGCATAATGTTTCATTATTTTTGTTCTACGTATATTCTCCTAATTCTTTTGTTCCTTAATTTTATTTGTGTAACTTTTTATGTGGTCATAAACTCTTTTGGAATTTTGACCATTGTTTTTGCTATTATAAAATTCATCCATTTAAAGAGATCAGATAAGTATCATCAATGTTTTCTCCTAGTTTTTAAAATAATTTCATGTCCTCTAATTCATCTTAAATATATTTTAGTGTGTGAAATGTGATAGTAATATAAATTAATTTTTTCCAAAAGGTAGCTCATTTCCCCAATAACATTTGTTGAATAAATTGCCCATTCTCCATTGATTTGTGATGCTATATTTTTTGGGCAGTTTCCTACACTCATAGACATACACACCTGGAATATCTTACTTTGCTGATGATCTCTGTGTGTATACTGAACTAGTATTTTGCTGTTTAAATAATTTTTACTTCATTGATATCAGGGATATTTCTCTTATTTTTTTCTTTTTTAGATGGGAAAGAAAATTTTTAGATGAATTTTTTCAGATGAACAAAATGAACCTGAGAAAGATTGAATAATTTGATCAAAGCCACATAGTAAGTGGCGGAGCCTAGATTAAGATGCAGATTTTTGTTACTCTGGGATACAGATAGTCTTTCTACAAATAACTAAGATTCAAGAATTTTAAGTTTGAAATCAAGAGGCTTCTTAATGGTGAGGCCTGAGGCCTGAGGAAGACTTGGGAGAGAAGTCAGAGAGTCAGCAAGAAGTCTTTGGTGACATATTTTGATATTTTTCTTTTTTTTGTGAGGAAGATCAGCCCTGTGCTAACATCTGCCAATCCTCCTCTTTTTTTTTTTTTTTTTGGTGAGGAACACTGGCCCTGGGCTAACATCTGTGCCCATCTTCCTCCACTTTATATGGGACGCTGCCACAGCATGGCTTGCCAAGCGATGCGTCTGTGCGCGCCCGGTATCCGAACCGGCAAACCCCGGGCCACCACAGCAGAGCGCACACACTTAACCGCTTGTGCCACTGGGCCAGCCCCCATATTTTGATTTTTTAATCACCTAATTCACACCCAAGGATATATTTACAGAGATGAGAAGGGTGTTTGTATGTGCAAGAAAAATCAAATTAATACGTATTACCTTTTTCTCTAGATTTACTCAGGTTTTTAAACTTCTGAAAGCATTCATTTCTCATTGTGAATGGAAATGCACTATTGGTGAGATAGATTGAGAATTTCAGCTATGGTTTCCCTTAGGTGTTTTCTCTCAAGCTTTAAAATGGTTCTAGCCATCCACATTTGACCATGTCAGCAGTAAAAGAAGTCTTAATTTTTATTCCCTGAGCTCTGCTGATCTACCAATAACTGCTGGTAATATCACCATCCTGGGAAGACATTGCCCTGGATTTGGGGAGACAGGCTAGGAAATATGTTACATGTTAGGAGTGTTTTTATAAAGGAGAAAAATATAAGACCATCGTTATGCTCTACCTGAATTTGTCCAATAAGGCAGTTAAGAAACTAGTATGTGCTTGTAGCATTTTATACAGAATATTGGAGGTTGCGCGTGGGTCAGCATTAATTAAGCCAAGCAGAACAAGGCACCTAATTATAAGATACTAGTGGGAAATATAAACCTTAAATATTTGCCTTGTGATGTGAGGTAAAACTAAAATGAATACTATCAATATGCAAAGTCAGAATTCTTCAACGTCTCTTTTCCTTTTCCTTTTCACATAGGTGAAGAGAACAGCCATTTCACTTCCCACTAAGGGCATCTACATCAAATCTTCAGCAGTTTTCTTGAAAATTGTCTCCTTGTTTAAAAGGTCCCAGAATAGCTGAAAGAGAATCAGTTGCAATTTGGGTATCATCATTCAATCGTCCATGCTTAATTTTACTTTCTGAGGAAAAATAAGTTTGAGATACTTTTTAGGGTGACTTGACTTTAAGAGATACAGTACACAACTAAAGAGCAGCAGGGTGAATGTGCCCAGCAGAGTGAGGTGCTGCTAAACAGCAGCGCGCAGGGACTGAAGGGGGTTGATTTGGAAAAAAGAATGGTTAGGAAAGCGATGATGACTGAATGCAAAAAGCCATGATACTGAAGAAAAAGTCAACTTTCCTCTTGTAAATCCAATTCCTGGAATTGGCCCAGAGACCGATTTCACCTCCATATGCAGAATTAGAGTTGTGAAAATAGACTAGGCTGCTTCAAAAGATTCATATTTATCATAGAAAATTTAGAAAATGCAGACAAGTCAAAATAGAAAATAAAAATCCCTCATAATTCCACCACTTAGATATTACTACTATTAATATTTGGTATAGATTTTTCCATATGCATACTGGAAAAGTACTGGGAGCGTCTATCAAGGCTATTAAATATTATGAGCATAAAGAGGCCATGAGTTTCCCATCAGGAAGTGTTCAGAGATGTTTGAGATTCCTGAATTAGATGGCAGGTTGAATGACCTTTAAAGTGTGGTTTGGGATCCCAGAATGATCACGAAAGAATGGACATTCTGGGAAAGTCAAACTATCATTTGAGACGAGGTGGGATAATATATAACAACTGAGGTTTCTTCTCCACCCTTCTTTGTACTTCTTGCCTTTCTCAAGATTCAGTGGAGGCCGCAGTGGAAGAAGGGATGATACAGCAGAAAAGCAAAGTGCTTTGGATTTCTGCAAGCTAAGGCATTTGAATGGCAAAGGACTGCACCTTTGAGTTTCAAAAGCCTAAGTGCCCAAGGACTGGGAGCTGAAGCTGTGGCCTAACTAGTGGATTGGAAGGTAAATGAAGAATCAGGCTACCCTGCCGCCAGCCTAGAGAAAGATTTTCTGGACTGGGAGGAGGAGAGTTAGGGAGAAGAGAGCTGAGGCTTTGTGAAGTCTCATGGAAGTGGCTCTGTCCCGAGCCTCCCTATCCCCCCTCCCTGGGTACACAGGCTGGTAGGAGGTTTGAGGATTATGAAGTCACACAGACCCTTAGTCTTCTCCTTGGGGAAAACCTAGGGATAAAGCAAGATTCTAGAGTTCTCCTTGTTGAATATATCAGGAATAGTTAAATAGAAATTACTGCGTGGTGTATCCAGGCAAAGGTAGCATAAGACAGCTTCCCAGAGATCTGCCTGAACAGTGGCTGAAACCCAGACTTGAGACTGGAAGCTGGAGATGATGACTGGAAACCAGAAGGGAATGAAGACCAGCCTGGACAGGTGACAAAAGCCAGACACTTTCTCCCCTCCTTATCTGCTTTATTATCTTTCTCCAGTACAATGTAAATGTCTTGAGCACCAGGACTTCATCTGTTCTTGTTTAGTGCTGCATCCCTAGACCAAGGTTAGTGTTTGTCTCATACTACTATGTGCTCAATAAATATTTATTGAAATACTGTATAAATGGATGCTCTCCCTGCCTCCCACCAAATGCTTAGGCCATACGTAGCCCTCCAGAACTAGAAACAACCCAGGAAAAGGTCTAGAAGACTCTGAATTGACTAAATTTAAATCATTTAGAAGAATTGGCCATGAAAGAGAAATTAATTTTTATATGGTACAATAATTACGTTTCTCACACATTTGAGTTTCATACCTACTCTGAGATGAAGAGAAGAAATATTTCTTGAGAGCTTGTTAGGGGCCTGCAATTGTGCAAGGTGCCTTTCCTTCTCATATACTATCTGACAAGAGATTTCTAACATGTACCCAGTTTGAACAAAACTGGTGAGAGGAGTTTAGAATAGAAGGTAATTTTTTTCTTTTTTTGCTGAGGAAGATTAGCCCTGAGCTAACATCTGTGCCAATCTTCCTCCGCTTTATATGTGGGTCGCCACCACAGCATGGTTGACGAGTGGTGTAGGTCTGCGCCCAGGATCTGAACCCGTGAACCTGGGCCACTGAAGCAGAGTGCGCCAAACTTAACTACTATGTCGTGGGGCTGCCCCCTAGAAGGTAATTTTTATCTGGTATATACTATGCATGGTTGAAGTTAAAGATAGTGACACCATTTTTCTTGGCGACCTAAAATCTGACCATCAAATTCTATTTTAGGTAAAATGCTCAATGTAGCTGTAGAAATACAAGCCCCTTCAAAATGTATACAATGCTTTGCTCAAAGATAGAAAGTATCTATTTTGCTTTTACACATATAAATTTACAATCTGTACTGTGGTAGAGGAATAAATTGTGCCTATTTCTGCATATGTCCTTGCACCTATGGAGGTTGGGCTAACTCATGATCCTATCCTCCAGCACACACATCTGTAATCACCTGCTGTAATAAATTCTATGAGCAGGATGAAACGTCTCATTTTTAGGGACCACTATCAAACACTATATTGGGCTTCATAAAAGGTCTCCTAGTCTCCAGGTCACTAAGGGACTATTCCTATATTTATCAAGTTGATAATGATGGTGGCTGCTTTGGGTGCACAGATGGGCCACTCAGATTTCCTTTCAAGGAAGGACTTCCTGCCTGGCTGTGGGGAGTGAGGTTAGCAGATGGCATCCAGCTGTATTCTTCTTCAAAGTTTGCCTCGTTGCAGTGAGCCACCTTGTCCGAGGGCACTGACTGAGCTGCTGCAGATATAAATGCGACCATTCCTGACCACTGTGGGACAATGGTGACCAGCTCTGTGTTCATGAAGCATTCCCCTCCACTCAAAATTCATGTTCTATCATCAACAAAACTGGGATAAAACCATCATGCTACATGTATAGTACTTTATATTTTCCAAGTTTGTTCTGGTCATTCTATAGCAGAGATTCTCAATCCAGGCTGCATGTTAATGTCATCTGTGGAGAATTCAAAACCATATCAACGTCTGGGACTCACGTACAGAGAATCTGTTGCAACTCGCCTCCAGTGAGGTCTGGGTACAATAAAAGCTCTGCATGTGATTCTCTTGTACCCAAGGAGAGAACCACTGCTCTAGGGAGAACCTGCAATCTGGACTTGCAGCATCTTGAATTATTGTTCTACATGTATTGACTCTGTGGTCTTCATAGGCCTTACCAGTTTTCTGAGTTTTCTAAACAAGATTCCTTGTTTAGAAAGTGAAGTTAACGGTAAAACTGACCTCATGAGTTGTATTGAAGGTTAAATAAAAAATATACACAAAAGTCCTTTGCAAATTATAGCAATGTTAATTTTTATTATATGTGATTACATTCACTTCTGTCAATTGTTATTTTATAAACAAGGAAAGGGAGATTAGGACTCATTGGTTTTCCCCTCTGGCTAGAGCTTTTAAGAAAGTAAAGGCATAGAATTTCTGATGAGTAGTCGGGGCTGAGGCCCAGGTCTCTGAGTTTCTGAAAAGCTTCACAGGCAAATCTGGCGTGCAGCTGGGTTTAAAGACTTTTTGGTTAAATAACCTGTCCAAAGGTCATACAGCCAATTAAATGAAAAAGCTGAGACTCAAATCTAGACCTTTCCTTGCCTCTCTCGAGTTTTATCTGCTATTATCCATGCTGAGTTTTCCTTCTTGCACATACATCTTATCATAATATTATATGTTAGTCATAAAATATAATAATAGAGATAAAAAGGATTTTGAATTTAAAACATAGTATAAATGAAATGTGCTATGATTATTAAGTATTAAAATAATTACTCCTATCCCATTAGAACTAAACCATATGATTTGTGTGCTTTTTAGTGAGTAAGAGGTGAAACTGTAGGTAACAAGGTATCTTGAAGATTATATGAACCAAGCATAAATTAAACAAACTGACATCAAGGTTGAAATAATGTAAGCAAGCACAAACTAAAGCATTTCAGTGAATTCAAAATAGAGTAATGTACTGCTACTATACTATTGCTCTATCTTGAGCATGCCAACTTAATTTGGCATCATGAAGGCAAAGAATAGGTTAAAGACAGAGAGAAGGATGAATAGAGACATGAAGATGATTTTAGTGTGATCCTGACCAGGCCATTCATATTTCTCAAATAGCCTGGAAACAATCTCATACTTATTGGAAGTTGTGACCTTTAAATGTTCCTTCCTTGCAAAAAGACAAATATTCTAGAAGCTAGGTGTTAGCTTGTGGAGTCATCTGTCCTGCCTGCTCTTCGATTGGAGGCTACTGCAGGGACAGTGGGAACTGTAGATGAGCAAATGTCTTACTTATTCTTTACATTTGCAGACTTTAGGGTAAGCTTTCCTTGACAGCTCCCTGATTTCTTTAACATAGCAAATCTTCAATCAGTCTAGATATGTTAAAATGTGATTTTTACAGTGAATTGATCTGAGTTGAGTACTTGAGTTGAAATGTGTATTTTTCCCCCTCTAAAGCTGACTTGTAGGGAAAAAAAAATCAGATAGTCTATGTTATACTTTGCCTTAGTGACAAGATGTTTGGGGGAAATCATCCAAGCTTGAAATAAAATCTTTATTGAAAGTAATTCTACATTCATGCCAGTCAGATACATTGTAGGATTAGACCAGCTATCCCAGGGGAAAACGACGGTATTTGCACCAGGCAGAGTTGATTATTTGGACCTCCTGTCAGTTCTTAACTTCCTGACAATGGCTGAAGCGTTCACGGCTGCTACAACTCTGTTTTCATCTGTATTTTGAGAGAAAGTTAATACACGTTACCTTAACTACGCTAAATGTACTGGAAAATAACCCAGTCATAAGATACACCCCGCCTATCAAGTGATATCTGTATGTAGAGAGCATTTAGCTGTGCATTTTAAGGAAACAAATACAAGCAGCAAATGACTGAAAGATATTGTCATTATTTCTTCTGCTTGAACTTTTAAATTTTCCTGGCAAAGCCTCCTGTGTACTGTCTTAAAACCAATGTGTATACATAATCATGGAGCCAAGTAAATGGCTTTCATTGTAAATTCCCTTCAAATGGCAGGGTGGCCTTTTTTATTATTATTATTAGAATAATTCGGTTATCAATGTTATTTGGTGTCAAAAAGGAAGACTCAAGTGTGCCAGGTGCCATTTGGTTCCACTTAGAGAAGCAACAACAGCTTAGGACGTCACTTTTGAAAGAGTCATAGAATCGTTTTTTGGATGTAATTAACACTGTAACTAAAGTAGAGAGAAAAAGCCATAAGTTCTAATTTAGATTTATATTTTGATTCATTGTGAAGACAACACATTGTTGTAGTTCTAGAGGAAAGGAAAAAACATGACCCCCATAGATGCTTGAGAATAACCACATTCATTTAAAAATTCAGAACTTAATTTTATGTCTTATCTTTTGGTTGCATATTCTAAAATTCATTGCTCTCACGTCACCGAAGGATGGAAGGAAGAAGGTGAAGTGGCCCATGACTCAAGTTTAAAGACAGAAATGATAGTCTAGTCTTGTGTTGCAGAAAATGACAACATACTCCCCTAGACAAAGCAGTCTCAAGGTAAAAAGAATACATGTTCTGAGAACCTTATTTCCTTCCTGAGAAATGCGTTGGTTAAAAATATTAAGTTAAAACTTAAGTTTAAAAAACTTTGTTTTTAGGTTAAAAAAGATCATGAATGTCCTTCAGTGGGTGAATGGATAAACAAACTGGGACATCCACACAATGGAGTATTATTCTACAATAAAAAGGAATGAGCTACCAAACCACGAAAAGACGTGGAGGAATCTTAAATGTATATTGCTAAGTGAAAGAGGCCAGTCTGAAAAGCCTATCTATTGCATGATAACAAGTATCTGACATTCTGGAAAAGGAAAAACTATGCAAAAAAAAGATTAGTGGTTGCCAGGAGTTAGGGGAGAGGGAGGGATGAATCGGTGGAGCATGGAGTATTTTTAGGGCAGTGAAACTATTCTGCATGATACTGTAATGGTGGGTACATGTCATTATACATTTGTCAAAATCCATAGAATGTACAACACCAAGAGTGAACCAGAATGTAAACCGAGGACTTAAGTTAATAATATGTGTCAATATTGGCTCATCAATTGCAACAAATGTACCACCTAATGCAATATGTTAATAATAGGGGAAATTATGCGTGTATGTGTGTGTTTGTGTATGAGTGATGAGGAGAGAGAGTACATGAGAACTTTCTGTACTCTCTGCTCAGTTTTCTGTAAACCAAAATTTGTTCTGAAAAATAAAATCTATTAATTAAAAAAAGTAAACAAACAAAAAAATATAATAAAAGCAGATTGCATACATTCAGAGCCCAGAGGTCAATTTCCCTGTCATCTATCCTTATGGCCACACACATTTGAATTGCTTTGTACTCCCTGTCAGTCACCATATCCAAAACCATATTTAATCCTGTCTCTACCAGAAAGCCTTTAAGAATTGTATTTTGATCACTTCGTTACTTGCTTTCTTGGCATTTAAACATTCAGATTGTATTACATTGTTGTTGACATGTTTTATTTTTATCTCTAAGTTATTTCATGCACATATGTTTTTTCTCCCTCAATTAGATTTCAAAATCTTTGAATTTAGGTGGTGTGATACCTTCAGCTTTACTCCTATTTTTGTTTGCAGTAGAAAGTTTGGGCATCGTATACCTTCTTGTTATTGCAAATAGTTTTTACTTTATGAGTGGCTGGCAGGCTAAGTTTTTCCTCATCTGGATGACTTTTTGCTCTAGAACAAAGGGAGCTGAACTGAACAGAAATGAGGTACTCCCCAATATTTTACTATCTACAGTCAGAACAAAGCTGTCCACAGATACTATTCTTAACTGTTTTTTCTTAAGTCCTAGAAGCAGAGCCAAGTTCATCAGTGAAGACACTGAGCCCTTTTCCATGTCATTCCTCCCTCCCTTTCTCCTGTCTTCTCTTTTTATTTTCTTTGAAACAAATTACAGGGGATGACTGGAGAATATAATTTGGAAATACAACAATCTAGTGTAACATTTGGATGTATTTTTTTGGAAAAGGGAATTCACTAAGTGCAAAATATCATCTTTGGATGCTCCATTTTCAAAGGTTTTATGAGTTAGTGTGAAATTACTTTAGGTTAAGGTGTCAAAAATAGAATGCAGGAGTTATGAAGTTTGTGTTGAAAAGTCTTGGTTCCTTAGAGATAAGGTTTATATTATCCAAATGAGAAAGAATCCATTTCACTGGCCTATAGAATTGTGTAGAGATCCATGAGGTCTACTGACCTAGAATACCACAGGCACCTGGAGAGAAAGGTGATTCAGTAAGGAAGGCGTAGTCTCATTAGTGCACAGCAGTTTTATAACTGGTTGGAAGATCAACTTGTACAAGGAAACAGAAAGCCTGGTTTTCTCTCTTGATTCTACTTTTCTCCTGCATGTAGAACTTTGGGTGTTCACTTAGCCTGTCTCAGTCTCAGCTTCCTCATTTGCAAAATCAGACAGTTGGGCTAGAGTATTTCTAATTTCTTGTGCTCTAAATCCTATTGTTGAACAATTTAACACTAAAAAAAAAAAAATTTAAACACTTTTTTCCCCTCAAGCTTGAAATAATTTGTAAGGAAAGTTGACAAGCTTAAAACACATTGCAAACATGGTCATTAATTGCAAAATAAGGGAACCCTGAAATGTAACGGTTTTGTAGTAATATCTTGCATATATATGTATATACTTTAAATATATATTTATGCATGCTTTATATATTATAGAAAGGGTACATAGGTATATCTTTACTATAAGATATACATTTATTTATTAAATAAAGAATGAAACAGAAAGGCAGACACTGGGGATTTTTAAAGAAACAGACATGAGCCTCCTGTTCTCTTAGAAGCATAAGGGTGTGTCTGTAGTCTGCGTTTTTGTTTTCATAACACCTATAAAAGAATGGTGGCGATGGACCAGGAGACCCACTCCAGCAAAGGAATGACACACAGGTTTGCTTTACCTGGCTGTGGTGGCTGTCTGCTCTCTGGGGAGCGACTCTGAAACTGAAGCTGCAGTGTGAAAGGGTGATATAATCAACCAATAACGTCTCCATGGGATTTGGAAAGGAGAATGATGGCATCTGTGCCAGGAATGTGCCATTCAGTGGAAAAACAATTTCCAAAGGAAATCAGATACATCTACGGAAGTAATACAAGGTATTCCTGGATGAGAAGGAATCCGGGAACTTGAGAGGCAAGCTGCTGGAGGGATTTGAACCAAGTTGCCCTTAACTGAGAATAGAAAAAAAGGGAAAATTATAGCTGGAGAGAGGCGTCAAAGCAGACAAATAGTGAACTTAGAAATATATTAGAACTAATTTACAAAGATAATTATTTAAAGCAGATTTAAAGAAATACATGCAGGGGCCAGCCCCGTGGCTTAGCGGTTAAGTGTTCGCGCTCCGCTGCTGGCGGCCCGGGTTAGGATCCTGGGCGCGCACCAACACACTGCTTCTCCCGCCATGCTGAGGCCACGTCCCACGTACAGCAACTAGAAGGATGTGCAGCTATAACATACAACTATCCACTGGAGCTTTGAGGGGGAAATAAATAAATAAAATCTTTAAAAAAAAAAAAAAAAGAAATACATGCAAAGAGATATGTATTGGCGATTCTTTCAGATTAGCACATATATACCTGCTTCATTTTTAAAAAGCAACTTCACGGTATTTATGATATGTATTTTTTAAACCCAGTTTCCAATGGATGTATATCTCCTCCCCATTTTTTGTTGATTTTATAATCACCAAAAGATCAGGCCCTTCTGTGGTTGTATATGCATGTGGAATAAAGAGTCATAGTAAGGAAAAAGACAGTCTCTCAATGGTTAAAAAGATCTATTAATGTCAGTTGTTAAGTGGTAATTTTATTTCAATAGCAATAATAGAGAAAGGGAAGATGTACAAGGCTGCTGAATAGAAGAGGGTCAACGGATTCTATTTATTTTGTGTTTATACGTTTTCACTCTTGTATGGCGCCTCATCGCAACGCCTTATCTAGAAGGATTACTAATATAACAACACTCCTGATTTATAGAAGCCCAATTAGGTTAAACAGTTTGATTCATTTCAATTGGACAAAAAGAAAAATCTCTTGTTGAATCTGAATTCTTGCTTTGCAACGAACACAAACCCACACTCATTATTACCTATGGTGCTTTTCTCTATGGATGAAGTGCTTTGCAGCCAAGTAGCGGTAGTCACCAGCTGATGACCATAAGGAAAGGCAAACACTGTCAGTAGAGTAACATCCTTAGCCAAGTGTTTATGTTGGATACATATACAATACATAACGGTTCTTAACTAATGTTACAAAGTTGGCCTCCCCGTTTCTCCTTTTGTATTATTTCTTGCCACCCATGTGTTAAGCTAGATTTTCTCAGGACTTAAGCCCCACCCTAGAAGTAAGTTCTGCTTCTTTGCAAGCTGGA
Organism: Diceros bicornis minor; assembly: GCF_020826845.1. Taxonomy (NCBI): domain Eukaryota; kingdom Metazoa; phylum Chordata; class Mammalia; order Perissodactyla; family Rhinocerotidae; genus Diceros; species Diceros bicornis. The sequence goes on along the minus strand of NC_080749.1, from coordinate 28,485,516 downwards.
TTTATTCTTTCCAGCTTCCAAGTGAATATCATACATCAAATAACTGTGAGTTAGTTATAAATACAATTGTGGTGATGTGACTGTTAATGCAGTTTCCAGAGGTGGTTAATTTATGTATGGAGAATATCTTAAACAATGAAATGATCTGGATAATTTGGTATTTTTTAATGCTGTCCTTTATAATCTTTTGTTTATATTTTCTTTCTTAATCTATTGGTTCATATTATTCTCAATAAAGTTTTTTTCTTTCTTTTTTTTTTTTTTCCTGCAGGCAGGGAGAACATCTAAATCTTTCTATTAAGAACTTTATTTTCTTTGTTCTCCTTGCTCCAACTTACCCTGTTTTAAATTTTCTCTAACCTACGATCTGGAATTTTCTCATCAGTTGGCTAAAATAGTGTTTTGCTGGCTTTCTTCTGACCAGATATTCTCTTGATATGTTCACTACCAAGCTGAAAGATCTGGGAACCACTAGGATGGAGGACCAAGGCATCGGTACATTAGGAGTGAGGTGAAGCCCGCTAGATCAGACAGAAGCTGCGGTAGCCCAGAACGTGGCTCTAGGGGCAGAGGGAGGCTACACGAAAGAATCAATACTGAAGAGATCACAAGAAACTAAGCAACACAGGCTGTTAAAGCAGCTTTGAAAAGGCTATAGCGGGGGGATGAACAATATTTGCAGGAACAACATGGCGACTGTCTAAATCAATATGACGCCATCAGCAGGAATGTCCCTACTCATGACCAAGGTATCAGGCCCTCCAGGAGAGGTCTCTGCCTCTGCTTTTTAAACCTCAGGTGCCATCTGGCGAGCCATCCTCTATTTGATAAAGAAGCTAACGTTTGTTCAGTTCTTGCCTTGTGCCACTCAAGTGTTATTATCTTATTTTCCCTGACAACAGCTTTATGAGATAAGTACTATTATTATTCCCATTTTAAAGATGGGGAACTTGAGGCTTAACGACATTGCCCGGTGCCCCACAGAAATGGTTGTGCCAAGATTTAAACCCAGGTCAGCTGGGTGCAGAATATGACTTCTTCTTATATTGTTATCTCTCTGTCCTTTTTATACCTCCTTGGTTTCTCTGTTTGCTATTCTTTTCCCTCAGTCCTGGGTCTCTTTCGTTCCCAATAAGATAGCCCTTGTCTCTATACCCAGAGTTCTGAGCCAGCCTGTCTCCCTCCCTCCCCCGGTCCCAGCTCACTTAACCCCAGCCTGGGTGAGAGCCCCAGGCCCCTTGCTTTCCTGGCAGGAGAATAAAGACAGCTGGCAGTGAGAAAAGTCTGTGAAGGAGAATATGAGCACAGTCGTGGTTATGGCTCTGCTGTCTGAGAACTCCCTCTGTCAGGGAACCGTGTTGGCTTCCCACACTTGCTACATGGACAGATGTTTTCAATTATTATCACTGACAAGCCTCCAGGCCAGGTTCCTTTCTGATTGGCTGTTACTGGACTCAGAAGGGAATAAAGGAAACTGAGGCTAGGACACAAAACACCTCAGTCATCGCTTTAATCATGTTTCTCCAAAGCAACTGGTTGAGTTGGACAGTTCACCCAGAATTGGAATCCTTTTGTAAACACAGACTCAATTTCCTTTTAAACCTTTCTTTCATTCTGGTTTCAATTTTTCTGCCCATAGTTCTTCTGACACTATAAGAGAGTGAGACATTTGTCACTTCTTTACCAATTCTTTCCTTTTGTTGCTCTTCCAGAATTTTGGGTAAATGTCAGAATATAGTGGGAGTTATGATTTAGTGAAATTTAACTTGATACTACTAGATTGGCATTGCATAAATTACCTAGGTTTGATCTGGAAGTACAGATATCATCCAATGTTTCTATATATAGTAACCTAGGGAATATTCCACCCTAGGTGAGAAGCCACTTCTCAGGTAAGTTTTGCACCCACCACAGGGTTTGCTGGGAGCTATCTGACACATCCCTCCTGCATTATTAGCATTGCTGTCTATCTTCTTAGATAATAATCGCATCAGCCATAATTACCCTGAGTTCCTTTCCTTACCATCTCTGGTGTGTCCTAAGGAGATCCAATGACCAATTGATCCTGAGGGAAATTTGAGAGAAGCCTTGGCATGGTCGATGATAGAAAAGAATGTAGACATGGCTCTCAGAAGTCAGCCTGACAACCCTCTCCTCTAAGTACCTTCCCCTTCACTGGGATCAGTTATATTTGTACCACTCAGCCTCTAACGTCTCATTGTTAATTCTTCCCTTCCTGTTTCTATAAATTAGAAGGGAAAATTAGCCATCAGGTGGATTAAAGCTTTCTAAATTAATTTTTATTTCCCATTCTTCCTGTCATTTATCTGGTTAGAAAAAAATGTATTCAAGATGCTCCAGTGTTTCTTCATATTAGTTTTATGTTCTTTTGATGTCCTGAAATTAGGTTTGTGTGTGGTCCATCTTGCTTAAGTCTCCAAACTGCCTTGTCTCTGCTGCCATTTTAAAAACAATAGCAGCAGACATGCAAGTCACCACACGTATTTGGCAAAACAGACAAAATCCATAGACTTAATCCTGAAGGCCCGTGTCTCCATTTTAATTTCTGAAAAATGTTTCCTTGACTTTCAAACTAAACTCTTTATTTTAAGCCCAAAGGTAAAATATTATAGGATGTTAATTCATCCTTTTCAAAAAAGGCACATGAGGGTTTAAAACATATGCTTCCTTCTTCACTCAGAAAAAAATTCATTCCAACCTTTTGGGGGGATCACATATAGCTTTAAAACAGCTGAAGCTAAAAACATCAAAGTTGGCATGACTTCAGTTATCACTGAATCAGGAGGATCAAGCCAAGTTTTTGAAGAAAATGGTTGAGCATTTTAAAAATAAAAGAAGTTAAAATGCTTTCTCCGAGCATGATCAGTGGGAAACTTTTAAATATTTTCTTTAGGTTGGCTTTATTTTGCTCATCACTTTGGAAACATTTCAACAAAAGCTATACAATTAGTCTTTATTAATATTGTTCACTCATGCCCTAGCCAAGGCCCAAGTGTCTGTCACCTGCCAAGGTGATGTTTTCACCATGTTTGCCAAGGGGCCACTACTGCTCAATGCTGGTGAGTTGCCTGGATCTTTTACATTTCCAGCAATGCTCAGTTTGGTGATTTGGGGTGGGACACGTATGGGAAGAGGGATGAGAGAGACAGGGTGTTGAAGAAGTTCTATAACAATACAATACACTGAACATAACTGCTAGATACTTGCTTGTTTTGTTTTTCCCTCAATTATCCACAATTTCAGTATTTCCAAAAAAAATGAGTAGGATGGTTTTAGTATTTGAAAAACAAGAGGGAGTTTAAATCAACTCTCAAGCACGTAAATGTGATCTTCAAACTGGAAACTGAGTAGACCCTGTTCTCATCATTTTCCAAGAGGATTTCATTCTCTTTTAGGCACTAAATAGCTCATTCTGCGCAACTGACATTTTGGGGGACTGCATTTATTTTGCAATAAGACAGTAAACTGCCCTGCTTTACTTGGGACGAGATCAATTGACAGACCTGGAGGACCACTGACTCTGTGCTTATTATCACCACCATCCGATACTGCTTCAAGATGTAAATTTCTCGAATGGTACCAACAGCCTGGTGAGAATATTGCTTCTGATCGCAAAGCCCTTTTACTAGTTTCAACACTGTAATATCAGGAATTTTTTTTACTGGAGTTCTCAGTGAAATCTTCCAATAGCATTTTTCAACTGAGGAAATATTTTGCATGAATAATGGCCCACGGGAATTGCCTTGCTGGTGAGATTATATCTCTACCTGTCTAAGTAGCATCGAATCTGTAAATTGTCAGGAGGAAAGTCAAGAAGTAGATTCTGACGTGACTTGTTCCTAATATGCAGTGAGACAGTGATAGACAGAAGGGCCAGCACAAAACAGGGGTGGCCCAGTAGACTATTTGCAGATCAGTTTAGACATATTAATCCTAAATTAAAAAGAGATATAATTATGCTCAATTTATAGGTTCAAGTACGCTAAGGAAAAAATCTTATTTTAATAGCTGGCAGAAGAATTCCTCTTAAGGGAGAAAAATCATCATTTTTTTCTTTCTTTCTTAGCAAAACATTTTGATGGACCATTTTGATTGTGGAAAGATAATCCTTAGAACACAGCCAGAAAAAGAGATAACCAAATTCTCTGCATAAAACATGAAATGGGGGCCGGCCTGGTGGCGCAGCGGTTAAGTGCGTGCGCTCTGCTGTGGCGGCCTGGGGTTTGCCGGTTCGGATCTAGGCGCCCACCAATGCACCGTCTGCTAAGCCATGCTGTGGCGGCGTCCCATATAAAGTGGAGGAGGATGGGCCTAGGGCCAGTCTTCCTCAAGAAAAGGGGAGGATTGGCAGGGATGTTAGCTCAGGGCTAGTCCTCCTCACCAAAAAAAAAAAAACAAAAACACATGAAATGGACTTATGAAGGTTGTGTGTGAAAAGAAAGACTAAGAAAGAAGAGTGTTGAGGCAGAATGACATGGTGGGAAGTTGGAGGCCAAACAGAAAAGACAACTCATGAAAATTTCCTGGTGGAGGACGTAGGGAGAAAGCCAAGGTGCGTTTTAGTAATAGAGATGCCTATTATTTAAGTTGAAATTTTAAATTATCCGCTAGGCTGGATGTGATGTAATCTTTCCATCCTCCATGAATCTTCAGTAAATGTCTATCAAGGGCTATGTCCTGCAGTGAGCTTTTGGAAGCAAGGCAAAGAAATTGTCAGGATAAGAGAACACTGGCAAGTGGCGAGGCATGCATGAGTTGCCAGATCAGCCGAAGCAGGAAATCAGGCCAGAAACGACTAGATGAAACTTAAAATCTTTCCGATAACCTGAGAGACACTGGGTTTCTAATTTTACAGGGATTGGAGGTTTGAACACATTTTATTTTAATTTTAATAGGAATGATGATGCAAACTTACAAAGGATATTTCCTAAGGATTCTCGATGCATTTCTGGCCTGCCTCAGCTGTACCCAAGTTTTTTCTAAAGAGCCTATGAATCCTGCCAGCTCATTGATTCCAGGATGCAGCAGGACAGAGCTGAATGTGCCCAGTCTTCCCAAATGACCCTTCTGCTTATGGTTTTGATTCTTGGTTCTGCCTTTCATTTCCTCTTGAGGACCAGAACCCAGCTCTGAACCCCAGATGGATTGCTGGGGAGCTTGACTCTCTCACCTAATTTTGTCAGCTCTTTCTGCTAAGGCTGTTGTCTTTTTCTGCTCTCCCAAGTATACTTAAACTGCTGTCATTGCCTGTCCCCAAACACAGGTCACAGAGTCTTCCAAGACAGAATCTGCATGCAGCTGGGCTCCTTTAGTTTCATTATGTGGGTCAGTCTTCTTGGTTTGAAAACCATCAATGGCTTTCTGTTGCCCATAAGGTAAAATACCAGCTCCTTACTAGGACAAACTAGTCCTTTCATAATCTGGTTCCAGCTTCTCTTTCCAGTGCTCCCCATTCAATGTTCTCCATGAGCACTCATCCCCCCAGTGAGCAGACTTGGCCATGTTTTCTTATGTCTGGACCAGGTGTGGAGGCTTGAACCAAGGAATGAGACCAACTAGAATGCCTTTCTTGGCACTTAAACTCGGTGTTAAGAAGGACATTCCAGTCTGTGCAGTGGCTGTTAATGTAAGTTCTTCACAAAGCATAGCATGCAATTTGGATTGTGTAACTATTTCAATTCATGGATTAAGAAAAACAAACTAAAAAAATCTTTTTATTTTAGGCTTATAAATCTTTTTCTCATCAAAAGTGCTTATTAAGCTTTAAGTTGTTATTCACACCAAAATGTTTGAAATTACAATGACTGCAGATGTATTTTACATAAATAGTGAAACAAGTGAATCTCTATGATGTTCAAACAAAGACCTGGAGGTTGTACAAATAGAAGGAATTGATCTGGTTCATGTCATCTTTAACCAGTGAGCCATCCTATACAATGTTGGTATCTGCTGGGTGGCCTGTATTTACTTGAGAAAAATCCTAATCTTGCAACATGGAGTTGAGAGTTGGAATATGCCTTTATTGTTTAGAACTCTTTAAATTACCTCACAGACCACCAGTGAAAGGCATGTTCCTCTCGATTTGACCAATTCTACATGATAGCTTATTTTCTACTCTGATCATGAAATTTTAACTTCCTGAGGCAAAGACTGAGCTACTTCTAATACTCTTCTCAGCAGAAGTACCTGATTACAAATAAGGACTTCATTAAATTTCAGCCTTTAATGACTATTGTGTAAAACTTAACAGGGTCATTAATGCCCTCGAACCCCCAAATTTAAAAATATATATGCTGCCAATGCTTCCAATTTTTGTGGAATCTGATTCCGAGGTTTGCAATACAGTAAAAAATAGGTTTCAAAAATCTTCATGAGATCACATGAAGAATGGAAAGAATGGTCTCTTAATTTCACGCACTTCTCCAGGCATATGTGGAAAGCATTTTCTAATCTTCTTTTAGGTAGTACTCAATTGACAGTGCCCTTTTACTGTGCGAGACATGTTTCTACCATTTCCTTCTTAGAAATAAATATTTAACCTATTATTTAAGATTAGAGTTAGAAATGGATTTAGGGAAGCCTCAAGTAGTCATCCTTTACTTTCTACCATTCTCTATTCACATTGCTTTTTCTGCCCAATACACAGTTGTGACTATAGAATAACAAATTTGATTCCAGAAGTCATGTTTAAAATTCTGGTTATAAAGTTTTGAGCATATCAGCTATAGAAGGATGTTTAAAAAATTCTAGTAAATATGTCAAATATGAGACAACTTTTCAAGAACTAGGGACATTCAAGAAGACGAAGAGAATTGGGAAGACTGCTGCAATACTGTAGAAGCTCTGGCTGACTTCCACTTAACCAGCTCTCTATTTCCCCTGTAAAATACACTGACCAATGCCCACAACACATTGAATGTTCACGGCTAGTTAATGACTCTCAACTGTGCACATCTGTTCCCACTAGAGGGAAGTCCCAGGAGAGAGTCCCAAGCAAGTTTATGCCAGTTGTACTTATTATTGTAATTATGTAATTTAATTAAATATTATGTAAACTGATGAAATATGAGAGCAAAATGGAAGAGAGTAGCTTTTGGGAACACTTTCTTTGAAGGGAAGATAAATTCTACTGTATCTAAAATTACTGAGAGTTTTCTCTGAAGATGGGGATAGGTCTGAGTAAACTCTCAAAGCCTTTTCCAAATCTTCATAATAGATACTTCTTGGGTTTTTAAATTGTGCTTTCCTTTACATTTAGCCCCTCATTCTATTTCATCTGATAATAGCTGCCAACTACCATTTCCTGAGCACTTACCATGTGCCAGGCACCGTGTAAAATGATTTGTTTGCCTTATCTCATTTGATACATGCAAAAATAACTATTAATTATTGGACAATTGTGTACCTTATGCATTTGGCCTTATGCTGAGCAGATTATATATTTTACCCATTTAATTCTTATAATACATCTATTTTTAAATATAGAAACTGAAGCACGGAAGGAATGAGAACTTTGTCTACACTCACTCAACTAATAAGTGAAAAAGCTGGGATTGGAGCTCACTTCTATTTAACGCTGAAGCCTTATCTCTTACTACATTATCCCACTTCCACATACAGGCTCTTTAAGGACCTGTCATTTATTTTTGTAGTCCCAGTGCCTAGTTCAGTGCTTATCTCACTGTAGGGACTCATTAGCATTACATGGATGGAGAAGTGCATGGACGGATGGATATTACTTCAATTTTGCTTGATAGGTCTTGATGTCAATTTGCTAGAAAATGGTAATGAGAGATAGGCAATCTTTCCTGATTATAGACACCAGTGCTCCTTAACATGACTTAGCCTTCATTTACTTCTGCTATTAATTGAAATATCATTATGATCAGAGATAGGAGTGTTATGTTGGAGAAATAAAAGAGATTGTAATTGCAATTTATTGTGGTGGACAAGTGGATTTTCTTTTTTTCTTTCTACTCACATTATTTCTTTCTTTTGGTAAGACCATCTTTGGGGGAAACTGCCTCTCCCCTACTCCAGTCTCTGTGGTTTGAGTGGAGTTGACCCAGTCCCTGGCTCCAGGGATGGGTTTGTGTCCCAAGTCTGACTAAAGAGAGCCATGCATTCCTCTGCCACAGTGAATGGATCAGGAACAAACATGGTATAAACAAGGGATGCAAGCCAGGCCAAGGAGAATTATTCCTGAGAATTTCCTATTCCCACAGCAAAAGAGAAGCTTACTTGCCCCCGAGGATGCTAAGCTGATACAGTACAGTCCTAATGTTGCCATCTTGCTGCCAGGAGAAAAGATTTAAGTGAAAATGAAGCTAACCCACAGATGAGCAGAGTTTAGAGACGGAAGAGGTCATTCCTGGCAATATCCTTTGGCGCTTGGATCTAATCATGCCCCAAATCAAATCTAATCATGGAAGTTTCAGTTAAATAATCCAATAAATTCTCTTTTTTTACTTAAACAGCTTGAGTTGGGCTTTTGTCACTTGCACCAAGCTTAGCATTTCTAAAGTACCTATAGGAGTCAAAGAAGTGTTAGTGCATAATTGCAATCAAACGGCTTGACCCAGAAACCATGGCTTGTGAATATTTAGGAGAGAAAAAGAAATTACATCTGAAACAGAGCAAAGCAAAACAAAACTATACACGAAGCTGAATCTACTATCTGGCTCTAATATCTTAGCCTTAGCTGGTGTGTTAACTTTGGTGCTTGGTAACACTGTTATGTTCTTTGAATTAAAGAAAGACTCACTAATCTGCTGGGTAAAATGGCTTGATTAAGAGAGAGGATACATAACATTTCAGAATCTCTGTTTCTTAGGACTCTTTAAAAAAAGTCAGAATATTCAGGAGGAATACCCCCCACCGTGTTTTAAAATGAATTCTTTAATTCAAGACTTCTTCAAGCAGCATTTTCTTCCTACACACTTGCAAAACCCACACTCATGTGTACATATCCATACAGAAACAGAAATCCATTCAGGTACAATCTAACTTGCAATCAAGAACTGCTAAAAGAGGACCTTTATCATCAGCACAGCACATCCCAAAATGTCTTTGTAAAACAAATTAAATTATATGAGTTAATTGATTCCAGGCAACATCAGCAAGTGCAGGTGGAGACTGAATAACAGGATGTTTATTAATGAAGTACTATTAATCAAAATTGACAATACCAATTCCTGTTTGTTGTATTTGAAAGCTACCTACAGTGGTTATAGATATATTTGTTGAATTTTAAAACACAGTTTTGAATAGGAAAACAGAATATAGTAACACATGGGATTTTTAGCTGTGGATTTTGGACTACTGATATTTAAACACTGAAAAGATACTCCTAAATGCAATTTGACAAGCAATGCCAAAAATGCCAGTGGTAATTAATTAGCACTTAATTGAGACCACAGAGCAACAGGACATAGGAATCGGTACTCAGTGCTATTTCCCCCATGGGCTCTTTCTCATGAGGGTCAGGCGTGTGGCTGCACGCTGAAGGTCAGTGAGTAAATTGGGAGAACACATTGACGCTGGACACTTCATGATGGATCTCCTTCACTCTTGCCACCGCTTCTGGCTAATTCTGATGAGAAAAGGACTGGGATGGTTTGAAGGGGAATTTAGTGTTCATGCACATCTAAACCAAGGTAAGCATTGCCCTCACATCCTAGACTAGTTAGGCTGGACACTTCACAAAAAGATAAAGCTCTTGAATCAAATGTTAACCTACATGAGGCTAGGCCAACATAAAAGCCCATTAAATTTAGAATGAAGATTTATTTGAATTTGCTGGCTTTGTTAAATTACATTAAATTTTTTGTAAAAATAAATTTAAACTAGGGTATTTTTAAAAAAAAATATACCATAGACATTATAATTATTGTTTGGATTTCCATGATGCCTGTCAAAGACTTTAAAGACTTCTGGAGATTCAATCTTTAGAAATCCTGCATACACCCCTAAGCCCTCCCTAAGACATAGACCCTCTATCTTAACAGATTGGAGTCAACACCCTTTAACAGAGAGGAAAGAAAATCCTTGCTTCATAATTCCATTGACTGAACAAATGAAAAAATGAAAATGAATTCTTCTAGTCTCTGAATAATTCTACAGACAGTTTCTCACTGAAAATTTATGGTAGCTTGCCTTATAACACATGAGTTGGGCAATAGGTTTGTTAAACTTGCCACATATTTTCTGAAAAATGAAGTTGGTGCAGTTTTTATTTTTTTAACTTAGAGTTGAAATCAGTAACTGAAGGTGCAGTTCATTGATGTAACTGGGAATTGAAATCTGGATTCTTGAGTATCAAACCCTCAATCCACACAGATTATATTACTTTTGAAGGGCCTTCACTCTCCAAAATGGGCTCGGATAAAGTATAAATGTCATCTATACATCTGGAAAAAGACTCTTCAGGGATCTGCTTTATTTGGTCACACACATGCCTGCAGTTAAAACAAATCAGATACCCATCCTTTCAACACTCCTAGAAAGGGCTCGACTCTGACTCTTTGGAGGTCCTCGAGAATTTGTTGTAGACAATGATACCCACTGACGGAGCAGAGGGCAGTGACGGTAAGAAATATTCTCTCTTTTTTCCTAACTGACTTCTGTCCATGGCTTATTCACTGAACTAAGTTTGTTCCCATGAACTGAGATTGCCGCAACATCATTGCTCCTTACCACAACTGGAAAAATCTGGACAACGGCTTTCTTTATTAAAATTGAGATATTCATGTGATATGACTGGAGTAGATCAGCAGTTCCCAGCCTCCCTTATCATTAGAAAACACACTGAGGGTTGGTGATGGCCATAGAGAGAAATGCCACCTGGCGGCCTCAGAATCAGTAATAAAATAAACTTCTCTTTATTGTTTTCATGTTAATTTATCAAGAAACATCAAGAAAATCGTATTTTTCAGTCTTAGTCAACCCTCAGCTCTGTGTTTTAAAATATCAGTTTGCAAATCTTATGTTATTTGAGAATAAAATCATTTTCAAACTCAGAGATATTTGTACTGTTTAGTGGGTTTTTTTTCATTCTATGAAAATCCCACATCTCTTCCATTGGCCTTTAAACTCTTCTGATTTTAATACTGACATGCTATATCATTTAAATACCTCCTAGAACTCTACACATTTCAGATGGTCCCTAAAACCCAACTTCACAATTATAGCACTATGCTTGGCTGAACAGACACACGGGGCCAGGAGCCGCTCACTTCTATCCTTTCAGTAAACATTTCTGAATTTGTTCTGTAAATCTGAGCACCAATTTTATTTTGTTAATTAATTTCATTATGTATTAAACTGATTTATACTTCCACCTTATTAAATAAAAGCATTTACTGTAACTAAAAAAATGCATTTGATATAAAAAAGTTAAAATACATTTAAAATGAGTAATAAAACAAGGGCAAAGGAAAATAAGGGGTGAGATTAGTAGAATATTCAAGATGCATGCTCTAAAGTTCCATCTGCTTGCCAAGTGTGACTCAAGGCTTGCTTCATTCCCTGTGAGTCATAACCCTTCCAGGTAGTTTGCCAGTGATCAACTTTATTGTTAACTTCTGAGAACAGTTTTGTGTTCCTGTGCTCTCTATGCAACCACATCTGTTCAGAGGCGCCAAGACTCAGAATTTCTGATTATATTCCCTTTTGCAAGTTAGACTGGTGCAGGGAACAGGTTCCATACTACTTTACGCATTCATTCCTCCATTCATCAAATTCACAAATATTGAGCGACTTTTATGTGCAGGTTACTCTGAGAAGGGCAGCAGCTTTGCATAGAAGTTAGGCATGAGGCCTTTGGATTCAGACAGACCTGCCTTCAAATATTGGCTCCGCCACTTTTTAGTTGGGTGATCTAGAAAAGTAATGTGGTCCTTCTGGATGCTAGGTTTTGTCTACATAAATTGAGGATTATACCTACTTTACATGGTTGCTGAATTGAGATAATCCATTTTAAGTATTTAGTAAAGCATTGGACCTATGGTTAGTGCCCAGTAAATTGTGTCTATTCATGCTAGGTATTCTGCAAGAATCAAAAAAGAATAAGAATAGCCTTTGCTCTACATTCACTATGCTGTATGTAAAAGTGTCAAATTCACCTATATGGTTATTCATAAGAAGGGCTATGGGCTGAGAGTAGGGAAAGATCTCATCAGATAGTGCCAGATCTATGATCCAGCAAATCTTAATAGAGTTGGACATTGAGCCAGATCCTTTGGAGAAGCGGTAGAATCTGGGATGGGCAGAAAGCATAGAGGGGAACCTGGATTGGAGCAGAAGAGTGTAGGTCAAGCCTTTCATATGGGGATGCAGGAGGTATGAGTGGAGTTGATGGGAAAAGTCATTCATCTGGTGGAGTGACACATTCGTGCATAGAAGTAATGGTTAGAGTTCCAGGTGGAGCTAAGACAGTGAGGAAGTAATGACAATGTCATAGAAAGGGGACCTCTGAAATTACCCCCATTGAAAACTGAAAATCTAAGAAGTGTAACTGTATTGAACCAGCTAGAATAATCAGTCAGTTGGAGCTCAAGTGCCTTCAACACAGCTTATTTTCATTTTCTTTCCACCACTAAAGTAAACCTGGGTTATAAGACCTGCAAATTGACTAGATGACCTGGGAAAGACCCAGGTTTGCTCATCTTTGAAATGAGAGGACTGGATAGCTTCCCTTCTGGCACCGACATCTCCAATACTATAAACTATTTGCCTCTTGAAAATGAGAATAAAGGTCAGATGCTCGCTATTGCTGCTGTACCTCTACTTGCCTTTTGGATGTCTCTGGTTAAACTCCCAGATGTCTGCAAGGAATTCTCTGTACACTGAATCATTAAATATAAAAAAACTCTTTCTTCTTCTTCTTTTTTTTTTAAAAGGAGTGGCCTAGGTGTTGATTGGACTGAAATTCCACAGAAAGAAAAACAAAGCCAACTCCTTGCTCCATCTCCAAAAACAAAAACCTTCCATATGTGTCTCTCTGTGAAGCCACTTTACTACTTCCCAATTTTAAACTCAACAGTTACATTTTTAAAGAGACATCACAGTTAGGAATATAAACATGTGAAATCTAAATACAAAATATAATAAAGCAGCTTGAGCCAAACGAGGCAATTTGAATTTTTTTGTAGTTGTTTTAATTTAGGGTAGTCAGGCACTTTTGACTTTTGAACTCTGCTTCTAGCTGTGCTGAGGTTATTTGTCGGGTTTCGAGATGATGCCAGCAACTTCTCAGTGGCTTAGTTCACTCATTTTCAGAAGATATGCCTCTGCTTTACAGCATCCTTCCTCTGAGGGGGCTCAGGATATCTAAGCCTCAAAGTAGCCCAATACAGAAGGGCATATAGTCTATGCATTATCGATTTGAGATGGTGAAAAACAAAGAAATATTGTATATTTTTCTCCAAGCACAGGAAACTCCCTTTTGTGATTCACTCCCCATGTAGGCCAAGAAAGTCATATGATTATAGTGTGTGTCTAAGTCCTTTCTAAGCTCTCCATTCTGGGGATAATGCAGACCTGCCGAGGGTGTTGGCCGGCACCAAGCGCAGGGGACCAATGAAACATCTTCCTCACTTTGGCTGCATTGTGGCAGCTCTTATTTTCTGAATTCCTACTTTAGTACATCCCCAAACAATGTCCCTATGTTACCAATAATATTCTTAAAGTAGCTCTCTATACCTGGTGGTCTTTACCTTCTTTGAAAGTCTTTTATTAGAACATTCCAGGTAATCTAATGTTCCTCTACCTCTCTGACTCCCTTTCCTCCTCTGATCTATTGAGTTCAATTACTGACCTCTGTTTCTACCTTCAGTATTCCTCGCTGGCCCCACCCCACATTCTAGAACACTTCCCAGTTTATAATTTCTCCCTCCCGTCATAACGTCATAACAAAAATTCCTGAACTCATACTTCTTCCAGAAAACCTTCACTGGCTAAACTCAAGACTAGTCAAAACTTTCAACATATACTTTCCACAAATGCATTTGGTCACTTTGATTCAAAGCAATTTAAATCATTATTTCATTAGATTTTTAATCTGCATCTGGACTATCTCTGCTTTGCTGTGATCTGTCTTGGCTTATAACTGTTGAGGGAGCAGGGTGTGTCAAATGCATTTTTAGACTGCTGTGTCAAGTCCTATGAAAATGTGTTATTCTTTCATCTCACAAACATTTGTTGAGCACCTACTGTGTGCTAGGCACTGGACCATGTTCTAGCATTATAGGAATGGACAACATGCATTCACCACCTTGGAAGTCATGTAAAGCAGTTGAGTTGTTTCAATAGAAGAAGGCAGAATATGCAATGTTGATAAGAAGTCAGAAAATACAAATGATGGGGCAATAGCCCTGTTGGAAAATGTGGGTGGCCAGTGAAAGTTTCTCTAGGGCCTTTCAACTTGATGAAAGACTATATTAAATTGAATGTCAAGCAGATTTGACCCAGGAAATAACAGCCAGTGAATGATATGCAGAGCATGATTGATTTCTACTTCCTGCTTTGCTTAACAACCCTTTTAAAAGTGTTATTGTAGTTGCCCTTGATTAGGGCAAATCATTTCCATTTTCTGAATTTTAGGTCCAAAACTGTGTGTTTGCTTTTTTTCTTGGTTTGGTTCTTAGTTTCTATCAGAACAACACTATTGAATGGCTGTTTTCTAAATTTCTTCAACTATAAATGTAGCAGAGTAACTCAGATAAGTTTATTTTCCCATTTTTTTCTGGATATGCATGCACATACAAACAACCATTTTCAGATTTTTTACTGGCACTTCAAGGGGAAAACTTGAGCATCGGTTTAAGTCTGAAACTGAGACTATAGCTCTGTGGCTTTGACTGCACTTCCCAGTGCTGAGTAGACTGCTGGGATTCCACAGATAAATAATAAAAATAATAATGATTTTTAAAGCATTTGGAAATGCTGAGTTGAAAGGTGTGGTGTAAGTGCAATGTTTTATTGTGAAAGTGATATCTCTCGCATTATCTGCTCCTAATGGAGGGCGGCAGTAATGGAAAGGGAGGCACTTAGGCCTCTTGACCAGGGGTCCCTGAAGGCGGGGTGGAGCTCGGGCGGGCCCTGTGGTAACACTTACTGTACTCAGTAACTGCTTCCTTCCAGTCTAGCAAGAAGGTATGAGAGTCACTCTGCTGCCTGTTCCTTTAAACCTTAGAAAGTCATCGTTGTTTCCTATAGATGGAGGAGGTGACTGAAAATCATACTGGAAAAATACTACAGATTTTAGAATATTAACTTTAGTTGTAGTTTTAGTCTCAAATAAATACACATTTGGCATGGGGCATGTCAGCAGCATGGATATGAATATACCCTTGGCCTATGTTATGGGCTATATTATGCCCTCCCTCCACTACCAAATTTATATGTTGAAACCCTAACCCCTAGTACCTCAGAATGTGACTATATTTGGAGATAGGGCCTTTGGTAACTCAGTTAAAAGGAGACCGTTAGGATAGGTCCTTATGCAATATGACTGACGTCTTTATAAGAAGAAGAAATTGGGACAGAAAAACACCAAGGATGTGTGAGCCCAGAGGAATGACCACGTGAGGACACAGCGAGAAGGCCGCTCTCTACAATCAAAGGAGAGAGGCCTCAGAGGAAACCAAACCCGCCAACACCTTGATTTTGGACTTTTAGCCTCCAGAAGTGTGAGAAAATAAGTTTCTGTTGTTTAAGTCACCCAGTCCGTGGTATTTTGTTATGGCAGCCCTAGTAAACTAATATAGTCTGCGATTATCCAGATTTAAGATTTGTACTGAACCATATAGTACAACGTAGAAAAAGATAAATGTTTTTCATACGGTATAGTCTGAATGCTTTCCCAACTAAGTTCATAACTCTAATTATAAAATGAACATAACCTGTATTAAATTATGAGTATGTTAACATGTTGAATGGGAACAAGAAAAATAAGCACCAGATTTAGGCTACATAGGCTCTTGAAGGTAGAGTAAAAAAATCTGGTTTCCTTGACCACATTGTCATAATATGCATACATAACAGTTTATTGAATCCAGGCTGTGTAGACAACCAGAAGAACTCTGGCTCCATACTGTCACAATGCATGCCCACAACAAAGACTCTGGGAGAACAGCCTCTTTCATTCAACCTCTCTAAGTATTACCAACGCAAGAGCTGAAAACCTTACCTCTGTCTGAAGTATATCTACGTATCCATGCATAAGTTATTAACTAGGCTCCCTGGGCTCTGCTGCTGAAAATATTACTATATTCAAATCTCAATCTAGCTACTGCAAAAAACAGTACATCAGATCAATGCATTAATATCTTTCTTAGGCAAAAAGAATCTGGAATTATTTTTTAAAAGTTTCTTTCTTGTTCCTTGGACTTGCGCTGAAACCTAGGTGATATATGGCCTCATGAGGTAAAGTGGCCATCAGGTGCCAGAGTACGGGGTTGACTGTATCTATGAAACACTGTTTATTGTATTTGAAATACAGCACGCTTTCGTGAGAGTTATGTGCTGAATTCTGTTCTTAGCATCCAACGGCAGAAATGTTTTTTTAAATTTTCCTTTCTTAGACATTTTACCTGATGGAAATGAGATGGGCTGTATCTGAATGTCCTCTAATTGTGGATACCGTGACTTTTAATCTGTCAATATCCTCACCTCTTATGGGCTGTGTCTTCTAGACATAAATACAGCCTCGGAAGAGTTGGGAGGCAAAGCTCTGCTGAGAACCAGCAAGCCAAGTGGAAAACTGGAGAAGTTAAGGCAGTGATGAGAGGGGGTCATCCTTGGGACTTATCTCTTTAGATCGCTGCTCTGCATTTCTGGATCCCACCTTAAGAGAGATCTATATATCTCATATATATAATGACCAGCATCTACATCATTCAGCTTTGCCTTTTTGCTATTGGCTGCACTGAAGGCCTTTTATCAATGACAACAAACAAAGTAGGTGGTCTTCTACCTCTTTCTAGCCATATAAAAAAAAGTGACATAATTTTTCACAGCCTGAAATAATTGTGGAAATGCTGATACTGCTTAGGATCACTATGAATTATTAGTGGAAAAGTGGGCCTCAGAAGTACGTTACATGTGAAATATTTTTCGTCACTTGAACATGTGCCGTCCAGAGCTGGCCCTGTTCTAGCCGTCACAGGGAACAAACATTTCACATTCACAGATGCTCCCAATTTGGTGCGGTTTGGAGTGTAATTTAGATCAAACGTCTCCATGTAAATGAGTCAGGGTTTCTTAATTAGGTGCCTCTACAGCAAAACCTTGGACCACATCAGTAGGTGTGGGTGTGGTGCCCACAATACTGGAATCTTTCCTATAGACCAGGCTCTTAGTATCATTCAAATAGGGCTTTTTTATTTTGGTTGTTTTTTTCAGGCAATAATAAATCTGCAGATGGCATAGACAGAAAGACGCTACTTCAGAAGAGCTGTCTAAAAACACTGCCTCTTTGGCAAATGCCTTAAAGTAGGTCATTCTGCTGTGATTTAGCTTTTTCTTTAGATTTGATTGCCAGCTTTTTGTTCCCATTACAAGTAGGGTGCATTCCAGTCCACAGACTTGTTCTTAATTTTTCCAACTGGTATTTGTTTACTAGGATTTGCAGATCTTCATACGAAAATGGCCAATATCCTGTCACAGTGCTAATCATGCTGTTGACCACAAAGTGAAATGGATCCTGGTGATAATCTGGTGATGCTGAAATATTAAATGCCTTAAACACACAGTCTTCCCACAGCAAAACTGCGTTGATTTATATGGGTAGGTTTGTTGAAATAATTGTCCCATCTTTTATGCATGTGAAAAGAAGAGGTGACAGGATGTAAATGGAAAACTTTTACAAGCTGTATAGCCATTTTGTATAGATATTCAGGTTATCTGCTTTTATACTTGTCATTGTTTGTGTTTTTTATAGGGGGAAAAATCATTGGGTCCCATTTCCCTATCGAGGCTTTGGGATTTACATGCAGAACCCCCTGCAGCATTAATGAGTTACCTGCATAAATCCCCTGGCAATCAATGGGCACAGAGACCTTGTTTTGTTATATTAATTATTCCTCACAGAACCTTGACACTGACATTAAATGAGGCCTTAAAAAATCTTGATGAAGGTGTTAAGGTATCTTTTACTGTTCAAATATTAGCATTGCAAAAACTATGTCTAAGGCATTATTCATTTTGTGGTACCACAGGGAAGAAGGGATTGAAATAAGGGCACAGGGAGAGAACATTCTGCTCTTAACACTTTATTGCCTAGAGGCCAGTTTTCCTAGGACTAAGTTATAATCCTCAAATTATGTGATAATGATTGAAATAAATGTTAAGATCATAATGAATAAAAGAACCAAGTACGTTGTTTTCTCCAGATTGGTGTTGAATATGGTGTCTCCTCCACAGGCCAAGTTTTGTCTTGGCAAATTGTTGGTGTTTTCAGGTGAATTCCAAAATGTCAGTTAAAAAAGACACAGAAAAAGTGGGCTCTGGGAGAGAAGATGGATATTATTGGCTAGGTATGTTGCAAGATGGCTTGGTAAGTATATACTTAAGAAACAGACTGGGAAAATGGTTTTATGTGCAATTTTCCTTCATTCCCAGTAAACTTCTTTTTACTTAGAAGGCCTGAGGAGCATAAGGTTCTGATTAAGCAAATGCACTGGTGAAAAACACTTACATTATATTATTGTATGTGGATTAGCAGTAATCAAACAACACAATTAATATTAAAATTAAAATGACACCATGTTATCATCCTTTGATAATTCACAAGGAACTTGTGGATCTTGAAGCTCTCATTAGGATCTTGAGTTATCTCTGTGCTGGAGTGTGGTTATTAGAGAAATGGGTGGTTATTAGAGATTTCTGATGGGTGAAATGACAACTAATTGAAATTTGTTTGGATCCACTTGGAGCAGAAGTTATTTATTGAGTTATACTAGTTGATGATACTCTTCAGGTTTTCATAATGCTGATGATTCTGAATTATCTGTTTACTTTCTCCTTGCTTCCCTTCGCTGGTTAGTGGTTGTTACTGTGCTTGCCCCCAAAGTGGTGTTTGACTCCATCCTCTTCTTCAGGCTCTGAATTCTGTTGGTGAATGCAACTAATGTTATGATTTGAAATATTTACTCTAAAAAGCTGATTCCCAAATCTACATTTCCTCCTTTTATATCATACCTTCACTTACTCTCTTGCTAAAATGATTTGTTAAATACTTTCTCTTGCACTAGCCTGTGCTAGTTACATGGCGCACTACAAAGTCCAGGAAGAAATGATTCCTGCCCTCAAGGAATTAGTTAACCGATGTATGAGGAAAGGATTAATTACAACTTTACAACAGGCTGAGTCAAGCTGTCTATGGTTGCAGTAGGAGCGTGGGGAAGGGAGACTTTGTCTCTTTGGTGGTTTACCGTTTATAATGGGTTTTTATTTACATGTAACTCTGAATGAAGTCCTTTGAGGTATAGGTATTGTAATCTCCTTTAACACAGAAGAAGAGACTGATGCTCTGAGAAGCTGTGTTATCCAAGGTAACATGATTAAGGAGTCATCAACACAAACTGAAGTTTTCTGGTTCTGAATCCAGTGCTCTCTTCACTCTCTCTCTTGGATTCAATACAAGATCAAGTGTCTGAACTGGACTCTTTGCTTGGATTTCCAATTGTGTCGAACTCTAACAACAGTATATATTCTTGGCTTTCACACACACACACACACACGCACACAAACTACAAGGTAGGTCAAGTTAAGCATTAGTCCCATGCTAAGGAGGATACAACAGTGGCTGAGAAGTGAAGCGACAGGCCTAAAGTTATTCAAGAGGCTTGTACGTAAGCCGGGGCTGGAATTCAGTTCTTTAGATTCAACCTGTCAGAGGCAAACGTGTGAGCACTTTCCACCCACAAATAACTCTTTGTAATTAGACTGATAAATGGATAATTTAAGTCATTTTCCAGTTCTCATAGAACATATTCTCAACATAGGGATTCTTAAAACTGAAGTCAGTGCATGTTATTCCTGCTCCAAACTCTACAACTGGCTCCCCCGTTCTTTTAACTCACAACAAAAGGCTAGCTCCTCATAACGGCCCCCAAAGCCCCACGTGATCTGGCCTTGTCCCCTCCTCCTCCTCTCCCCACCCTTGCTCCGCTTAGCCACACTGCTTCCTCGGTTTGCTGTTGCTTGAAGACACCAGGACTCTAGATATTCTCTTTGCCTGGAATGCCTTGACTCCAGGTATTCACTTCACTAATTCCTTCCCCTCCCTCAAGTCTTTTCTCAAATCTCACCTTCTTCCTCAATGGACCTTGTTTATCACTGCAAACCACCCTCACAGCACTCTTGGTCCTCCTTACTCTGCTCCGTTTTTTCCAGTTCCTTAGCAGCCATCACCTTCTAATATGCTTTAGCATTTCCTTGTTTATTATGTTATTTATTTGTTTTTATTATGTGTATTATGTAAACTCCATGAGGGCCAGGTGATTTCTGTTAGGTTTACCGATGTACCGTAAGTTCCTAGAACAATGCCTGGCACATAGTTGGTGATCAATCAAAGGTGACCCAGTGACATCTCTACTCTCTTTAGTCTACAAATTGGACACCCTGGCATTGTGTTCAACTCTTTCCAGTCATTCATCCATCATATCCAACCTATCAGCAGATACTCTTGACTTCCTTTAAAGTTTCTCTAGGAATTCCTGTCTTTCCACTTAGCTCCACAGCCAACACAGGAATAATTGCTCTCTAGTCATGTCAAGATAACTGCTCAGTTTCAAGCTTTGCTCCAGCCTCCTTCTTCAGCCCCTTCAGTAGTATGGAGCACAGAGTGGGCACTCCATAGATACTGTTGATTGATGCTCATCTTCTTCTCCTTCTTGTATGTGTACTTTACCATGCTGGCTTTAGACAGCTGATCATTTCAAATAATACATTTTGAAAGATATCCTAAATTTATATATCTTTGGCAAGTAATAGCATTTTTTGTCACTATACTGACGAGCTATATATTAGGATAAATGTATATTTAAACTCCAGCCTTATCTAGTTTACAGTGTTTTACAGCATGTCTAAATGTAGGAACTCATACTGCTTTCACCAGGGATTAATTGGTCTTGCTTTTTAAGCACGTGTGTGTGTGTTTCTATACACCTGAAGTGAATTCTATCATTAGGAAGACACAAAATATGTAGATATTAGTATAAAAAACACTTAAGAAATAACTAGATAAAGAATATAATCATTAATCCAACCAACAATTAAGTCTTTAATGGTACATGCAGGCTTTAGCATGAAAGAATCTGTAGCACACAGCAATAAACTATGTTTGCGTAATGCAAGCTTAAAAATGGCCCATTCTTTGATGTTTTTCAGCGACTCTGAGTTTATTTTACAAAGCCTTGAAGGAAGATTATCACTCCCTTCACTGTGCATTGGTCAAGCTTTGTAGGTCTGCAGTCTGCTATCTTGTATTCTCTTGACTCATCTCGAAAGACAGACAGTTTTGGTTCTTGGGAGGTCAACACAGCCCACTGCTGGCTGGTGTGTCTGCTACAGCACTAACCAGTGAGTAGAAAATACTACCACTGTTCAGAATAGGCGTCTCATTCATGAAACATATTCAGGGACCAAATTCTGTGCCTCTCTCCAACCGCTCAATAGTAAAAACCATTTTAGGAGTGGATTGGATTTTTTACTATTTTGGACTCTCCATGTTTCTGCTTTTTTAGTTCCTAGGACAAATGAAAGTGAACCTGGTTATTCTAGGTGTTAAATCTCATTTTAAAGTCCTCTTTCTCTTTGCTCAGCCTCTGCTCTCTTGGTGCACAGAGAACTTCTCTTCTCTTCCCTGTAAGATCTGCCTCTGAAAGTGTGGTTTCTGGACCAGCAGAACCTGGAAGCTTGCTCTCTATGTAGAATCTCAGGCCCCATCCCAGACCTCCTGACTCAGAATTTACATTTTTGACAAGACCTCCAGGTGACTTGATTTGTAAACACATTAAAATTTGAGAAATCTTGAGCTAGAACTTTCTGAAATGCTTAGGCGGCACTAGTGCTGGCTGCGGGACTAGCAGGCGGAGGAACCCTCACAGTTCCCATGCCCACCACTTGACCCCTGGATGTCCTCCATCATTTGAATCCCCCTCCACTCTGTTACTTCAAAGCCCGTTTCCTGAGAATGGTGAATTAGTCAGAGGAGCATCTGTGCCGATAGAGGGCACTCTTTTTTCCAGCCAATTAGTTGACACCATTAAGCCCTTCTGATGGAGCCTGGGTTGTGAGAGGTGAGGCCTTCTGGATGGGCTGCAGGATGACGGCCCTTACCACTTGTGGTCATTAAAGTTCCCGTGGTGCTTTTTGTGAGAGAAGGGATTGTTAACCTCAGTGTCCTGGCTGACTTCCAATCTGTGTAATTGCATGCAGTCTACCTAAGTCGGCTCTGTAGTTTCAATTAGGTAAAGTATTGTTCACTTCTTGGACTAAACTGCTGTGTTGTGTGGCTACAGACTGCTAATTAGCTGGTGTTTTTCAGGTGGCTGCGTTCATGATGAACAAAGTGTATCTCTCTGGCCATCTCCCTCCCCGCCCCCACTATCTCCATTACCCACTGTCCCACACACAACTGCAGGCCTGTTCTCTTCTATATTGCCATTTCTTGGATAAAAGTGTTTTGGGATCAGAAATTACTAGAATGTGACAATGAACATTTCTTTAGTTTCCCTACGTAGCCACCTGCTTCTAGGCCTACCTAGCTTGTTATGGGGTATTGGAGGGGAAACTCACACAGAGAATAGCAAGAATGTGATAAGGCATGGATAACACAGGCCTGCCTCTGCCAAGATGAAGAGTAAATCCTGTGATTGCTGAGGAAGTAGGAATTACTTTAAGAGCCTGGCACTCCAGGAATTGGTTATTTTCAGTGTGATATGAATGGAGAGTGAGGTCAGAGAGAATAGGGCGCGCATTTTATTTCTCCTTTCCCACTAGTTAGAAAAATACAGTGGGACATGTAAACCATCTGTAAAATGCCTAGCTCTGTGGGGGATATCTGACCCTAAATAGGAAATGTGGCACCGGGAGACTGAATGGAATCTCTTTCTGGTGACTCAAAGGTCCGTACCAGGGAAGCACTTATGGCTCTGGAATGGCAGTTGGAATTGAAAAAGTGGAAGAAGATGGTGAGCAGGGAGCCAAGGGGACAGAGCCATGCTCTAGAGATGAAATGCATTTGAGAGTGGAATATTTCGGGATGTGAAATGATTGTTAAAAAAGTGTTGGAAAAAAGTGATGAAAAAAAATCACATTTAGGTAAAGTATCGCTTTGCATGTCTTTTCACTATGTGAGGAAATTTATTCTGTTTTGATGTCCAAGCCCAGAGACACAAATTAATTAGAAAAAAATTCCTTTAGAGCAGGAGTAATTTCTTTTATTTTTTCATATCCCTAACACTATAGGAGATAAATGAATGAATGAATGAATGAAACGAACAAATGAGTAAACAAATTGATGATGGGAAAAATATTTATTAGGAGGTGTATGTGTACGTATATTGACTGTCAGTTCATGGAGAGCAGAAAAGAAAGTATTTTTAGTGCCAGAGTCTCAGCACCTATGTCATGTATATGCCTTGCGATGGCTCTGTCCCAAAGGGTTATATTTGTCTCTTTGAAAAACAGGAAAGTAAAGAAAAGCAGGGGTTTTCTTAATCAGATGGATAGACTGACTGAATGTCTATAAAAGCTAGGCTGGTTTGTAAATCTTGTAAGAGGAGGGGCTGGAACTGGAAAGTTGGGAGTGAGAGTGAGATGGAGGGAAGCTAACACTCCCAGATAGGGCAGGGAGGCAGATAACATAATTGAACAAGTTTCCCAGATCCTAGGGGCTGATTCTTATCCTGGTAAAACTGTCTTCATTTCCAGCTCAGCCTCTGTCATGATAGGTACTTGATATGTATTTGTATCATGAATAAATGGGTAATAGATGATGTAGGCAACAATGAACATGAAGAGAGATCTTAGAGTGAGGGATGGGAGAAAGAATTTGAGGATGATGATGATATTGGGAAAAAAGAAAGGGGAAAATGTAGGAGAAAATGGCCTGGTTAAAAAGAATGTGAGTATGACAGAAGAGAAGAAATTACTGGAAGTGAGAAACAGCAGTCTCTACCCAAAGGGCAATATTTAGTATAAAGCTTCTAAGTTCTGCATGTATTTTCAACTTTCTTTGTACATTAACAATTGTTCATTAAAAATGAACCTGAAGAAAAATTATAGACCAAAAAATGCCATTGAGGCAGAGATTAAAATAGACTTAAAACTTCCTATCTTAAATTTGAGCTCCACTGTTATGTAGTAGATGGTTTGAAAGGAGATTTTTCCAATGTCCTGATCCAAACAGCCCCCAAGCCCATTTCCTTGTCCCCAGAAGCTCTCATCCCAGTGAAGCCCATGGTTTAGCTGTGTACCTCTTCAAAGCAAGCGTGGGCTGAGTCTGCCACTGGCCACAGACCACTTATTATTTATGGCTGAGATTTCCTCCTGTCCACTGCTCAAGTCCAGTCTTTTCTCAGCCCCAGACAATACAGTCCTGAGATCTGAAACCTTGTATATAATCTGCACTTTTTCTTGCATGAGAAAAAGAAAAAAACCAACAACATGGAAATGTGCAGTTACCCCGTGTTAAGTATTCCTGGATGTCGCCCTGCAGCTCTAATTTCTGCTTTCTTCTCTGAATTCTGGGTCCTGCTGCCGGACTTGTCAGCACCTTGTCACGGCTTCCTGGTGCGTGGGCTACCATCGGACTCTGTGTTCTTAACAATTATCCATAAAAAAACCCCACAGAAACCTTCACAAGTGAAAAAATATACATGTTAACAGGTAAAAAAAAATATGAAGCCACTTTTAAAAATTTAGTATCCTGAAGCGGCTGCTATTAGTAAATGCTGCCGTGTCGCCTCATCTTTTCCAGCCTTTGCGATGCTCTTTTGTTCGTGGTGTGACAAGGATGTGGGGAGCCAATATGATTTAACTAAATAATACACAAATGTCAAGAATACTTTCATGTCTTGTGTACAGACCAGAATAAATTACTCCGATGGAATGTTTTGTCCTTCTTTTCAGGGAAAAACCCCACGGTTTACAAGGAGCTATGCTGACAAGAAGTGGCTAAGAAATATTATTAAAAGGAATCTATTTTAATGTAGGACCCAAATGGCTGAGGATTTCACTCAGGTTCAAAAGATAGAGGCCTGGAGAGGAAGTTGACAGGCAGACAGCAATGAGAAATTAGTCTTGTCCTGGAATTCTTATGGGCAGTGGGGAGAAAAATAAGTCCAGTAAGCAAGGAAAATGAGGGAACTAGTTCTCAGAATTAAAGGTGAACCGAAAGGAATTGGCAGCTGCCTGGACATGCCAGCCAGAGAGGCCACGGTATCTGATACACGTGACAGACTGAGAGACAACTGCAAAGCTCCCAAAACAACTTGCCTGAAGGGCTTGCCAGGAAGCCAGATGCTGCTTCTGGAAGAATATCTTCCGTGGTTGGGCATCTGGGTTCAGTGCTTTCCATTTAAAGGGAGAAAGAAGGTGGTAAAAGGCAGAAGCATCACTACCTTTTAAAAAATGTGCTCTTTCTAAGTGTGTATATATGCGTGCGAGCACACACACACACACACAACATTAATGAATGTGAGTGTGGAACTTGTTTTTAAAAAGAAATCCTAAAAATAAAACTTTCCCCGGTGTTTTTTAGGTGGAAAGCAATGTGTTAGAGGGAGACAGAGACAGAGAGAGAAAGAGAGAGAGGGAGAGAGAGAGAGATCAAAAGAACTCCTTATATAAATATGTCAGTTTACCAGTTAGTTAGGCAATTTTATTTAAAGAGTTGGGATTATAGCTGGTGATCCATTAGAAAAAGGGAATTGAAGCGATGGGCCTGTGCCTGTATCTCAGTTGGCTCGTCTTGCTCACTCTTTGTTTTACTATTCCTTCTTCCCTGGAAACACAATCGAGTATTGGTATTGGCAAGAAAGCAGAGTGTGGTCTAGTGGACTGGAAATCAGGTGACTTGAGGTCTGGTTGATTTTTTCCCCCTTCCACTTTGAAGTTTGCTGTTCCATAAAACAAGGGAACCAAATTTCTTTATACACTTAATAGCATAGGGCAAGCTTTTGTAATCATGGTGATTTTTTTTTTTTTTTTTTGCTTCACCTAATGCTAAGTAATTCAAGGTAGTAGGAACTCAATATTGGATCTGGAACAAACGATTGACAGGGAGGCGGGGTTGATAGGCTAGGAGACAGATGTGGTAGAGATTCTTAAATTTAGTAGGGGGAGTAATGACAGAAGATATAAAACTAAGTTTTTATACCCAATATCTGTTACAAATCCCAGATAATCAAGAAATCAGAAGAACTGGCAGCCCCACCATGGACCACAGTGATTGATCTGACAGGCTCCAACACTGAACGGTGGTCACAGATTCCCTGACCAAGGCTTTCTTACTAGGGTCAGCCTCTTTTAGCACTCATTCATTGTTGTATTCAGGGCCTCTTAACGTGCAGTCGTGATATTAATATCGCTTCTTTTACCATTGGAACTGTTCTTCTTTTCCTCACGATGAAAAGATAAATATCAGGTGAGGAGAGAGAAACTTGAGAGGACAGTTTACTAACCAATATCGTCAAAATGGAATATTCCTTAGTCCTAGTCTGAAATCTGTCAAGTTTCCAAGATTCCAGTTGATTTTAACTGGAGTCATCACTGGTATCAGATTATCTTCTTGTTCGATGAAGTCATGTGATTTTATTTGTTCAACAAAAATTACTGAGTATCTATAATGAGTGGGACTCTGTGCAAGGCTCTGGGAATATAGCAGGAATCAAAGTGACACAAATTCCTGTCCGCCTGGAGCCTATGCTCTGATGGCAGAAGGGACCAGGTCAGTTCTCTATAATTTCCATCTTACCAATATTTCGGGACCTGATTATGCTATAGAATAACATTTTTTTTCTGCTACATTATTATATCTGTTCCTGTGATCTTTCAAGAGCCAAAGGATGAAGGTTAGAAGAGTAGCTAGTCATCACTAGAAATTCTTCCCAATGATCTGTAATCACAAGAATTTTATAGGCCTCCTTTGTGGAAGTAATAGTTTTAATCACAAAATATAATACCTCTGCTCTTGCCAAGTTTTCTTTCATGCATACCATTCTCAGACTCCTTTCCCAGTCTCTTCCTCTGACCACCCCTTCAATGTTAGACATCCCCAGGAATCTGTCCTCAACTCTCTTCCAGCTTCACATCATCCCTTGGGGTTATTCATGACCTTATCCCATTGCCATCTTTAAACTGATGACACCCAAATTTATATGTAGATCTCAATCACTGTTCTTGCATTCCCAATATATATTTCTTATCCTCTAATGGATCTCACTAACAGAATATAAACAATGACCAAATCACATCATGTCTAAAAAATGCCATCTTCTTTCATGCCTCCAATTTTGTTGTTTTCCTCTATATGAGTTCACGGTATCACTACTCAGCTAGTTCAAAACTTGGGTGCCATCCTGGAATTTTCCTTCTTCCTCACCTCTTGCATGCACTTGGTGAGCATGTCCTGTTGAATCGACCTCCCCCATGCCTCTTGTATCCATCTCCTTTCTCCATTCCCCTCACCTCTCCCTTAGTTTGGGATCTCTAGCTTGGACTATCATACCAGCCTCTTAACTGGTTTCTCTGTCTCTAGTGTTGCCCTCCTCTGGGCTATCCTTCACACTTACAAAGATTGTGATCTTCATAAATACAAATTGCATCACCTTATCTCTCTGCTTCAGACCCTTTGGTGATTTACTTAACGTCTACAGAAGGAATTTCATATGATGCTCTTCACAATTTAGCTCTAGTTTACTACATTCTGGGCTGATATTCTGCCACTTCTTTTATGTTTCTTAATTCTCCAACCATTGCAGAGGATTCGCCATTTCTTTACCACACTGTAGTTCTCCTCCGTGCCTCTTTGTACACAATATTCTCTCTGCTTATAGCAGGCCTGTTGTCTGCCAAACTGACAATCTTAAAGATATCCCGTGTCATCTCTGGGAGGCATTCTTTGGTTTCTCTAGGCTAAATTTCAGCTCCTGCTCAGTGTTCTCATAGTGTCTTGTGATATCATATCATATTTATTATAATTGTTTAGTAATTTATCTATCCCAGGAGACTATAGGATAAGTTACAGTAGGAGTCCTTTTTACGCCACTAGTATCAAGTGAGGGGTCAGCAAACTTTTCCTGTAAAGAGTCTGAGAATAAATATTTTTGGCTTTGTGCAACTTGTTCCAACTCTTGCCTATTTAAGTCGTGCCATTGTAGTGTGAAAGCAGTCATCGGAAATACACAAACATATAGGTATGTATGTGCATGTGTGTTCTAATAAAACTTTATTGACAAAAACAGGCAGCAGGCTGGATGTGGCTCATGGGCCATAGTCTGCCAACCTCTGATCTAGTCCAGTGCCTGGAATTCAGTAGGTGCCCATTTAAGACTTCTTGAAGGAATGGGTGGATAGGATTTCGAAGTTAAATATTTTCGCAAGTGTGAATTGATTTGACCTATTTCACACACGAGCAAAAGGGAGGGTTATAGACGTTAAAAGGTTTTCTTAATGTTGGACAGTTTCTAAGGGCTGAGGTTGGGATTTGAGCCTATGTCTTCTGATTCCAAATCCCTGGTTCTTTCCATTAAGTAAAAGGCCAAGATTCACAGTGGAGAAGGGTGGGGCAACTTAAAAAATTTACCTCTCATGAGGGAAATACCCCTGTGGGGTGGGCCACCACTAATAATAGAGAAGACAATGATAGACGGCAGTAGCCATTTTAGGTTTTGTTTAATTCCTATTATTCAGCGGTTAATGTTACCGTTCAAATTTTAAATCGAAAGATCTAAAGTAATAATCTCACTCCCGTCTTAAAAACTTTCTCTCTCAAGGCCTTCCTCCAGAACAAGGATCCACCACTGGAAGGATCATTGAACCTTAGTCCCCAGCTCACAAACCTTATAAATCCCATGCCAAGATGTCTCCTAAGTAGATGACATTTTAATGATTACTACAGGGAGTTGGGAACTATTGCTTCATCCTCACGATCAGAGTAATTAATTTTCTTAACTACCAGGCCAAATTCTGCCACGGGAGTCCAGTTGAGAAATTTCAGGCCCATAGGAAGTACATTAGCTCTTCAAAGTGATTAGGGTGCCATTTCAAATACACAAGCAAAGGAGCTCTTAGGTTTCTGGCTTATTTCAAACAACTTGCAGCCTATGTCCCTCAGGAAGAAAAAAAAAGGAAAAGAAAAAAAGAGAGAAAAAAGAAAATAACAATTTGCACAGGTTCCTCATTTTCCAGTAAAAATACCCACGGCCTGCAAATCGTTGGATATCAGGTATTGTGGTTGGATGAGAGACCAAAGTGTACAGAAAAAGGGTGGAGTGCCAGAAGACAGCACAGAAAAACACAGCCTGCTCCAGTGCACACCAGAGCTGGGCATTCAGAGGTCTGACGGAAGGCAGAGAGCTTCACTAGTCAAGGCTCTTGACCACCAGAGAGAAGGGCGAGGGCTCATAGGCTTTCAAGTCCATTCTTCAGCTATGTCTCATCTTTTTCCCCCCAAAAAGCCCACAGTGCCATTGTAAAGAGAGGGTAAACGAATTATTTGCTTATCATTGTTTCCTCATGCAACCCTTATTTCTAGGTCATCATCGTTTGAGTTGCCTCTGACATGCTTTTGTAGAATATTTTATTTAACATCCATGAAGACCACAGAGAAGCTTTAAATATCAGTTTACTCTCACAAAGTAGCCACAGCTCAGATGTTTCGCCTTTCAAGGAGGCATTCAACTGGCGTGCTTCCATGAGATTTGTCTATTCAGCCATATCATTTTTTCACCTTGGAATTCTATGAACAGCTGGACGATTTTCTTAGTCAATGCAAAAGGGAAAAATTTTAGCTCCTTTCAACCCATTTTACAAAGTGCAAGTCTCCTATGTTTATTTGCATCTAAAGTCTCCAGCAAATATATTCTTCCAAGGCTACTTTTGAAAATTAATGAATGACATTATTTCATAAATCCTCTCTAAAAGCCACCCATTTCTAAGACATTTTGACTTTCTCTGAACAATATATACTTATACGGGAATTGTTCTTTTATGTCCCCCCCTCAAAAAATTTGAGATTGTTTTGGCTTCCAAAATGCATGCCACAAAGTAAATCTGGCTGCCGAGTTCAAGTTATCTCAGTGGAAATACTTTTGTATTTATTTTCTAAATTTTCTGTAATTATCATGTATTACTTTTATCCTGGAAATAAAAATGTGGGAAAAGACTTCAGCAATAGCTAGAACACCTTACTAATAGTAATGGCAACAGGAATTCCAGAACTTCAAAGGGTCGGTGCCAGTTCTAGTTGGATATGTAGTTGATAGGACTTCTAGGAGTGTTTACACTGGGGATTTGAGGCATAGGGTAAGGCCCTACTGGCTTCAAAATATCTCACTTACCAGGCTTCCACAAAGCCAGTGTGCTGTTCTGCCTGGCAGGAAATTCTTACTGTGAGAATCATTCTGATAAGTTAGACGACAAGGCAAGAGAACCATCCCAAGGAAACTGCTGTAACTGGGAGGCTCCAGACAAGAAGCACAGGAAGACCTATGCCTATCTCCAACCTCCTTATGCCTGCCTTAAAGTAAGGCAGACTAGATTATCTTATCAGCAAACTACCACTTCGAAGGTGAAAACAGTTGGATCTGAGAACACAGGACACGATGCGGATCAGGTTGATGGAGAGTTGGTGACAGAATTGAGTTGGACTGGGGAGTTTGCACGGAGACTGGGCACAGCATGGAGGTGTCATGTGGTTTGTCAAACCGGCTGAGTCAGGCTAGTATAGAAACTCAGGTTTTGGAGAAATATTCTGTGGTGAGTTAAGGAATTTTCGGGAAGCCAGGAAATTTGGCAACCTAGACTCTGTAATTCTTCCTATATTTATTTCATTAAAAATTATTTTATATTTCTCTATAAAAATCATACATTGTTGATATATAATGTTTATCTGGAATCTAATAGATGCTAGGTACCGTGCAAGACTCTTTAAAAGCATTATTCATTCACTCCTCATCACAGAAGTAGGTTTTATTATGATCTCCATTTTACAGATGGGAAAAAGGAAACTTAGAGTTAAGTGACTTGTTCAAAGTTACACCTCCAGTCAGTGGCAGAGCCAAGCCTCACATTCAGGTCTGCCTAACTCCAAAGCTATTCCCTTCACCTGTTCTCTTAACCTCAGTGTCTCCTTCTACACCATTGTTAGGAGAGAAAAAGAAACACATGAGGAAAAACACCTCTCATAATTCAACAACTCTAAGAAAAAAATATTAACATCTCAGCAAATATCTTTACAGTCTTTTCCAGATGTACAATTTTTTCACATATTTATAGTTATACTCTTTTTGAGTATATAAAATATTGTATCCCTTACAATATAAAATATTGTAAGACTTTAACTTAACACAAGCACTTCCCAAATTAAAAAAATAATTAGCTATAAACTACATTTCACTAGGCTGATATGATGTACCATATTCTATATAACCTTCCCCATCACTGAACACGAAGTTGTTTCCAAGTTGCCACCAGTGCAAATAGTACTGTCATAAACCATTTTATTTGCATAAACTTCCCCCCAAACCCACATTACTTAGAATAGAGTCCAAGCAGTTAAGATGACTAGCTCAAAAGGTATGAAGATTTGAAAGGGTTTCATTCTTGAGATGAATTCCAGATATGGCTTTCCCGGCACGCTGGTTGGTACATCCCAACCAGTAGCACATAGAGGACTTCATTTGATACACACTTGCCAAAATGGGATTCATCCTATGTCATCAGTTTTCTATAACCTCATCTTCCTCTTTCTCCTGTCTGCATTTGCAAAATGGAGAAAAGTGTACCCTTTTAAACAATATCTTCTCTTGCTTTTTTTTTTATTGCTGTCCAAGGGATTATTTTCACGATTACCCAGCACTGAAACCGCAGACTTATTTCCATGACTGACTGGATATAGGAGATAAAGAAATGAAAGAAATAAAAAATTGTGTGGACTTTTTCTTTGAAAAGTTTCAAGAATTGGACCATTTGAGGTTCATCACTCCAATCTGAATACAAATTCCACGTGGCCTCCTGGGTTCTTTTCTCTTTCTATCTCGTTCACCCTACACTCTGTTGTCAGACGGCTCTTTCATAAACACTGACCACATCACGCAATTGTCTGATAGAAAAAGTTTCAGTGGTTCTCTGTTTCTTATGTAACTCTTTTGCGTGGCCCTCAACCCCTGACTATGACCCATCAGCAAGTACACTTTATTCTTTTAGGTCCTCCTTCCCGTTAACTTCATCTTGTTTTGCCTTCCTGCCTTTCCAAAAAAGCAGTCTATAGGAAAGTGCATTTGACACTTATATTTTATAGAGACAGAACTTGCCATTTATATGATGATTCAGAAGGTACCATAGGACCTTCCAGTATTTATCACTGTAACATCAATCTATGAAAGTGGCTATTAATAAAGGTTTCCAGTTGATGGCGTTTTGAGATGACAGCTTATTCTGAATTTCTGGTCTCAAGCTATCACAGCAAAAGCAGAGAATTTGACCTTGAGTTTGATCAGGAATGAGGACTCTGGACTCTGAGACTATTCAGCCTGTGCAGCCATTGTGTAATCTTATGCTTAATATAATCACAACCCTTTAAAAATTCCGGCTTTTGTGGACAGGACTTGCATCCACCTTCTAGTCCAACTGTGCTGTAATAAGCTTTCTCAGTTAGCAGTTGCTCTGCTTTCAAGGGAATGTTTGTTTAACTCAGAGCTCTGCAAAAATGGAGCTCTACTCTGCTGGCTGTAGAGTACGTAGGTCAAGTGGAATTTTTGGCACTTCATTACATTCCCTGACCCTCACTAAACAAACTTCAAAATATATATATTTGCAACAATTTGGAATAAACACTACATACAAGTGTTGACGGTAGATTTTCTGAAGAACTACCAAATGCATCAAGACTAAGGAAAACATTCTAATGATTCTTTCAAACATGAATATATTTAAATTCTCGTTAAACAATCTTCTTATTTAGTCTTCTCAGGCTTTGATGACATGCCACGATTGGCTGTTTATCAAAAACTTAGCAAGAAATGCTTAACAAGATATAATCATGTGCACACACTTGTGCATAATTAAACCCAGTTTATAAATCAGTGCAGGGTGGAATATGGTCACACTACTCAAGAAAAGTTGGTGGCTAGCAAATAACACTTTTCTCTCCATCTATAATGAGAAAGCTTATAACGTGTGAATGCTGTGAAGGTGATATAATAATCTGATCTTAAATTTTAGTTAAAAACATCTATTTCCCTCTCTAGTGAACTGAATGAAAGTTCTAACAAATTTAGGAAATTAATTTAGATATAAGAAACACGATCAGGCATTAATTGTTAATACTGGGATTGTGTGGCACGAAGGTGAAGAGTCTCATCCTTTGAAGATTTTTAATTGAATAGATTCTCATCTGTGTGTTTTATTTTTTTCAAAGGAGGATTTAGCTGACTTTCAGTTTTTTCATTTTATAGCTGTTCTTCCCGTTGGGAAAAAAAAAAAAGGAATAATTGAGACTGAGTAATGGATATTTCTCAAGATCTCCAAGACTGGGTATTGCATAGCATTAGAGAGTATACTTTTCCATTTGTTTTATGACTTTGTCCAGTTAAAGTTACTGAGATAAGCACTCTAGTATTTACTTGTAACTTGAAACACCTTTCATGGTGTGTCTGGATCCTAAGGGAAAAGAATTAACATTTGAGGAATGCTTACCTTGTGCCAGGCATTTTATATGCATTATCTCATTTAATTCTCATAACCACAAGATATGGTTGATATTATTTAATCCGATTTTATGTGCCTGAGATCATAAAGGGAATAAAGTATAGAACAAGAATTTGACTCTAGATCTCTCTTTCTCTTTCTATTTCTTTAAAAGCCCAAGATCCTTCCACTAAACCACACTGGGTTTCCCACTATAGCTAGTAAGTAGAGGTGACAAGAAGGGACATTCTAACAATAGGGGATGTTCTGAACTTTGACACAAGTTCCCCTCTGGGAGTAAAATAAGAAAGAAACTAATATAATGAGTTAGGTTAAAATGTGTTACCTAATGCAGTGACTGGTTAAGCAAATTATGGACTAATCCTTACTGAGGAATACCATGTCATCATTAGAAAGAACCAGATAAGTCTGTTTAATGAAATGGAAGGCTGTCCATGAGTTGCAAAATAGTTGCAGAACAATGTGTACAGTATGATATACTTTAACACGATAAACAACCATACACCCATATGTTTGCATGTGCTTAGAAACAGGTCTGGAAGGATATATATAAAAATGTAGTCACTTCTGCTCAGATGGCTAAGAGTGACTGGTAAGCAAATTTCACTTTTTAATCTATATGCACCACTATTGCTTAAATGTTTTGCCTATGCAATTGCATGTATTACATTTACAATTAAAAATCATGCAATGGATTAGTTGAATAATCTGCAGGAATGACTCGAACCAAGGAATGGGTGATTAAGAAGATTTAATCTCACAAAAGCTAACTACCCAATCTATTTGGCTTCAACATTACTATATATATATGGTGAAAGCTAAAACCTCATCGCTTGCATTGCACTCGTCCTTATCTGAAGAAGGTGTTAACAGAAGGCAAATGAGTAACAGTCATTTCGAACTTAACATGTTCCAAATGGAGCTCTCCAGTCTGCTCTTCCTATTCTATAGGCTCCTCCACCACTTTTACCCATCTTTCTTCATGGCTCTACCATTTCCTCACTTGCCACAGCCCAAAGCCTAGGAGGCACACTTGATTTCTCCTTTCCCTTCCTCACTGCTTCCCTACCAGCAGCAAATCCAATCTGACCCATCATTAAAATATCTCCCTAAGGGGTCCACTCAAGCCACCATTATCTCTTGCCTGGACCAATATGATTGCCTTCTAATAGGTCTCCCTGGTTTCACTTTTGCAATCCATTCTCCACATGGCAGCCACAGTGATCTCTTATACTCCTTCAACTTAGCACTCTTTGTGGTTTTTCACTGTATTTAGAATAGAATCTAAATCTCTCACTGTGGCCCACAAGAACCTACATGATCTGATACTGTCCTAATGTCTGTGACCTCAACTCCTACCACTACCCCACTAGTTCCTTCAGCTCTAGCCATCCTGGCCTGCTTTCTGCTTTTCAAATACATGAAGTTCTTGGGGTCCACTGGGTTTTTACACTTGCTTTTTTTACTGCCTGGAATACTCTCCTCTTAGCTGTTTACACATATGGCACCTTATCGATCTGAATCAATGTTTTATAGATAAGGAAATTGGATTTCAGAGAGTTTAAGTAACTTATTTGTGGTCACAACACTTGGCATATGGTGGGGCTAGGTTTCAAACTCATGTCTGAACCATTTCATGCTCTTCCAATTATAGTAGATAACAAAGAAGGCTCATCCCAGGGCTCTGACTATGGTTCTAACAATCAATTAGCAAAGATCTACTTGTTGAAAGGCCAGGAAAAATAAATTCATTCAGAAGTTCCTTTTGTAGGTTTCCTTTCCTACCTCTAGTACATTCTGCAGCTTCTGCAGGAAGACTTAGGTTAGCTAGAAGGGAAAATCTGAGATAGATGCATGTGGAAACTCTTGTCTTAGAGAATTGAAATTAAATATTGCTCATTTAGGAAATGAGTATATGACAACCAGAAACGCTTACAACTTACTTAGTTAGGTGTCCAAAGAGGACTTTCATGGTGTCACGATTAGGTGGAGGGAGTTTTTGTACAAGAGACTTTATAGTTTCAATTCTTGTGTTGTTGTCTTGCTTTTCTGAAAAAGAAAATAAATTAAAAATCAAGGTTAGAAAAGTGTGAGATTTCATAGGTACATGAGGGAATTTTCTTAGGAGAATTTTGGACTAAGACTTAGCAATTTAAGGTCCTAATCAGCAGGCAAAGGGAAGAGGTGTACTCAACATCGCTGTCATGGAGTTTCTTCATTTTGACTCAGAATTACATCATGGTAATACGAAAGCAGCAACAGTGTGGCTTCAACACGATCTTCCGGTTAAGATCAGGTATTGAATCAGTTTGCATAAATGTTTTACTATTTTACAAGCTGTGGTAGGGTGAATAATGGCCTTTCAAACATGTCCATGTCCTAATCTCTGGAACCTGTGAATTTGTTAGCTGCCATTGCAAAAGGGACTCTGCAGATGTGATTAAGATGGGGAGATTACTCCAGATTATGTGTGTGGGCCCAGTGTAATCACCAAGGTGGTTAAGAGGGAGATCAGAGTCAGGGATAGAAGATGATGTGACAAAGAAAGCAGGAGAAATGGCTATGTGATGAAGGGCCCTGGGCCAAGGAATGAAGACAGACTGTAAAAACCGGACAGGGCAAGGACATAGAGCCACCAGAAGGAGCACAGGCCTGCCAACACCTTGATTTTTGCCCAGCGAAACTGATTTCAGACTTCTGACCTCCAGGAATGTAAGATAAATTCGTGTTGTTTGAAGCCACTGAGTTTGCGGTAATTTGTTACAGTGGCAATGGGAAACAAACACACAAGAACACACAGTGTGATTCAATTACAAATATTCTATTGTTTACTTGATCTTGTGAAAGAGTAAAGAATTTTTTTTATTACTTCTATGCTATCCTTTCTCCCTAACACATTTTGTTTTTGATGTAAAATAACAAGGTGCAAAAAAATAAAAATTGAAAGCTTAATACCTAGTCATATACATCTAAAAAAATAGAAAGTTATTCAAAACTACATATCACATAGATTTCTTCCCTTCATTGTGTTTCTTTTTTCCTTTATGGGCATGTATGGCATAGTAAGAACTGAGTTACTCAGTATGCTTGAGAATGCGTCTTACCATAGTTTTAACCAGGGCCTAGAACTGTACTTATTTATTGAACTTAAACATTTATATACACTGATTAGGTACCTTTCCTTTCTATTCTTTATCTCTAAGTTCTAGCACAGAGCTTCTTATGATTCTAAAGAGGCTTCTGCTGGAGAAGGTGATATATGAGAATAATATGTCAGGCATACACCCACCCAATATCCATTCTCTACTTCCTTAGCAAGACAATGCCACTGTTTAGGGAATGGCAGTATACCCAGCTAAAAGAGGCCATTTCCCAGCTTCCTTGGCAGCTGGAGTGGCCGTGTGACCAAGTCCGGTCAGTGAGACTTAAGTCAAAGTGCTGTATGGGACTTCTGAGGAGGCTGTGTACAGGGAGCTGATTTCGCTTTTTAGCCCTTTTACCTTTCTGCTCCTCAGAATGTAGATGGAATGGTTGTACCATGAAATGACCTTGAGAACTGAGGCCATGCAGAGTGGAACACACAGCTTGAAGAAGCTTCTGTGAATCTGTGAAGCAGTCAGACCAGTCCTGTACTGCCTATCTCTGGGTATGTTTGACATAAGAAGATAAGTCCTTGTGTACTGAAGAGTTTGAGAATGGCTCTCTAATACTAAAGCCAAACACAGTTCCTAACATGATGTACTTTCAAAAACCCAATTCATAATCACCTGTTATTAGGTATATAAACTTTATATAGTGGGGTAACAAAGAGTTAGTTCAGAAACGCAGGTTTTTTTGTTTTGTTTTGTTTTGTTTTATAATACGCTGTTGCAAAAGAAACTTTTTGTAGGGAATCATAGGAAAATGTCCTGCAGAAGATGGTATTTGGCCAAAGTGGGGTTGGGGCAGTCTTCCTAGTAGAACTCTGCTTGGAAGCTTTTCTTCTTCCTCCTAAAACCACAAAGGCCTATCAATAATGCCTCACACAGTCAAAGCTTTGAAAAAAATCGCAGTTATTCTCAGAAGAGTTCCAACAGAATATGGATTGGACAACTGCAAGTGAAACAGACAAAAGGGAGAGAGAGAAAAAAAAAAGAAAAGCCACTTGCAACATCATAGCCAACAGCAGATCTAATCTTTCTGCCAAAAGGGTAGAAAGCCCCCTTGTAGCTCAATGATCGTAAGAAACCGTGATCATTCATAGGACCAGTTGGAGCCTATGGGATACCAGAAACTCAGAAAAAGAAGTAAAACAAGTCAATAAAGATGAGAGTGAAATCAGAATAGTATGCTCAGGACAGAGCTAATGGGGATAATTGAACACCTTGTATTCAGCCATCTGAAGCTAATATCACAGACCAATGACATATATACACATAGATATGCATACACGTATACATATATATACATTTGTATATTCATAAGGTGGATACATTCTGCATAGTTTGGCATGATGCTAGTAGTATAATTTACCTGAGGATCTGGTGAACCACTTGGTTCAAGTAATAAAGATGATATTGGGAGGAATGGGGAGGGGAGAGGGACAGGAGGGGAGGAGAGAAGACCTTTCTAATTTCACTGAAATCTCTGGCCATAGTATGACCAGGTTAATGGCTGAGTCTCCAAAAAAGGGACCAGTTGACATTGACAACTACAGAAGTAGCAGCCATAAATTAAGCTTGACAGATAATTAAGAAGAGAGTGGTCCAAATGGCTACATCCAGCAAACCTCAGTTTTAGGGAGGGTTTCAGAAAGGTTGAGGGTTGCTTAATTGGAAATATTTGAATTTGCAAGGTCACTGCCATGGTGCTTGGGCAGGAATTAAAACTTTACCAAGTCTTTTCAACCACCAGATAAAAGAAATGTGAACTTCCCTAAACAGAGTCAGTTCTCCCTCTTCTGTGTTCCATTGTGGTTAGAACATTCTATTTATACAACACTCCACATGGTATTTCTGCTGCCTGTCAATTTTCCCCCATTAAACTGGGCATTTTCCTATAAAGCTAGGCAGCTCTTATACAGGCATATAGTGGATTAAATGAATGAATTAGTGAACAAATGAAAGACATGAACCTGGATTGGAATAGACAGACCTTTGATTTGAATTCTGTAACAGCTTTTTATTAGCTGTGTGGTCTTGGGCAAGTTTCTTACTTTCTTTGAATAATATCATCTAAAAGGCTAGTTTTATGGATTAAACAAGATAGTATGTAACGTACCCAGCACAGTGACTAGTAAAAAGTAAGTACTCCATAAATGTTCACCCCCTTTCTCCCTTCCCTTTTTCCGAGGCCCATGCTGGGTCTGGTTCAGCCTTTATTTTCAGCAGTAAGCATGCTATCTGGTTGCAGTGAGCATTCAAGATATAGTTGCTGAAACTTGAACTGAGTTGGTGCCAGTTGGTGCCAATACAATTGCTGTGGTAGCCAGACATAAATACTTTGTGATAGGCAGAGAGACTGATGATCTGATTGGTGAGCAGTTCAGTTACATATAAGAACTCTTATAAAAGTATATAGTGGTTCCCATATCTGCTTATGAGAAATGTCCTACATGAAGAATATTTTACAGAAATATTTTTTCTTTTTCTCTGCTTTCACACATACTTGTGGAATTGGACAATTAAATATTGGTACATACATGTTTGTGGCTAAGTTATACTTAAGTAATGGAGGGGGAACTGGACAATGGCTTAAAGAGGGCTGAAATATTATTAAGGAGCAATAGTTTATTTTTCTTACAACATAATCAGAACAAAATGTTTGAAAAGGTTATAGGAAAGCAGTGGTTTCCCATTCAAATCAATACCACACCCACTCTTCCATAGCTTGTAAAATCAGGAAATAACACAAACACTTCTAAGTGGAGGAACATCTAAAAATACAATTGGATATACTAAAATTGAAATGACACCTTTTCAGATCTGGTTTATTGATGTGTCATATTAGGAGCTGGAATCATCATACATAATACAGGAGTGGTTAATGAGCTAAGATTCATACACAGCTTGCTAAAGATGTGTCAACGGTCTTCAACTGATTCAGTGAGCATCTGAAAGACAGCATTTTCTATTGACATTTCTCCAGCATATTTCTCCTTCAGCATATGGTTTCTCATTATTGTGAAATATTGAGAGTTTTAAGAAGACTTTGAGATATCTCTCTCTGACTTTTATGTTATGACTAAAGGTGGAAAAAGGAAGATTTTCTACATGGAGAATTAGAGAATCTCTTAGGTAAATCGTATACTAAGAGACTTATACACCATTCTTCCAGCAATAATAAACTCCACAATTCTTTCCTTTTTCACTCACATTTGCTCCCACCCTCATTCCCTTATGATTCATTTTTGTATGTACTCTGTGCTCTTTAATACTTCCATTTTAGTTCCCTACCCATATCCAATCTCTAAGCTATGAACCCACAACTGCATACAAAACCTTTCTGTAGTACTTCCTTTTTGCCACCCAATAGTGGAAAAAAGTGGATATGTAAAAATATACACAATGTGCATGTACATATTAAAATAGTAAACTCTTTCTTACTAAACGCCCACTCCTCACCTACCTGGCCCCATATTCTCAAACTACGCTGCTCAGTTACAACTGAATTCTGTTGTAAATGAGCTTCTTCAAAAGCAACTCCAGGCTACTCAGAGAAGCAACATCTCCTACATGATTTGAAATAGCTTTTAATGTTATATAAGGACGTGGCTTTATAGTTTTCCCTTGATTCATGGTTTTGAGGACACATATTTAAAAATATGGTTTATGATAGTTACATTTGCATTTATCTGCATGAAATGTTGCTACTAAAACAAGGACATTTACAACCAAATGCCTTTTGCAAAGAGATAAGATAAAGTTGTACAATGATGGAAAGAGTTCTGTGCAGTGCAGAACCCTAGACCTGATGACCCCTGGACACTTTTCCGGCCTTATCATCCATGTATTTATTATTCTTAACTTATTTATAGCCACATGTTAAATCATATTTCAAAATTAATTCTGCTTTGTTATATAGGTTCACTCAGAGGAAGAAAAGACAAGATTCTCCCAGAAACCAGTGTATCGGAGGTACTATTCATTCTATTTATCTGTAATTCTAAAAGGACAACTGTACTCCTTTGTTTTAAAGAGGTCAGCAATATCACAGCTGTTCTGCTTCTCAAAGTTATTCTGGAATGTATAATGCATCCTGTATGAAAAAATGGTAGTCACTTATATGTCAGGGCTATATTTGGAAGAAAGCAGTTTAGTTTCTACTCAGTTTATACTTTTTGTATCATGACCATTTCAGGATTTAGAGACTGTCCTGGCTTATAGGAGGAATGAGTATCTTCAGGGTACGTTTTATTTGTTTCAATGTACCTAATGACTAGATACAAATCTTTGAGGATATGCCTTTTAATTATAAAACTTCAGTTAAGTGTTGAGGAATCAACCAAGGCATGGCAACAATTGCTTGATAAATTTCTTTAAGTAACTTATATTTACCTGAGGGACAAACACTCAGGCACAAGTTCAAGGCTCATAAATAGACATATACTTTAAACTCATGTTATAAAGTAAGAGAAGCGATATATTGTGAAGGAGTCTGAAAGAACTACATTAGAATTCTTGCTGTACTGCATAATTTGAGGCAAGTTGCTTGAACTCTTCACACTTCTAGTTCCTTATTTAAAAATACAAAAAAACCCATATACATATGTTGTAGGATTGTTCGTAGAATTAAATGTTTCAGTGCACACAAATGCACATAAAATAAGTGCTCATTAAATGTAAGTCCCCTTCCCATTAAAATCTTTCTTTGGAATCATCCTCTTTATCAGTCCTGACACATGATTGCTCATAGTTCAAGCTTGTTTCCAAAATCATAGGAAGCCATAAATTTCATTCTTTAGTACCCTTTCCTAAAAACAGGAACAGCCCTGTTCAGAACTAACTAACAGAGTATGTGTTAGTTTTGTAAATACATAGAATGCTGTCCATTATCAAAGAGTGTTTGGTTATAATTCATAAGTAGATATAGTGTATCATAAATAGAAGTGTCACTGTACCATAAACAAGGAATAACCATGGCCTTCAGGCTAACCTGTGGTTGGCAATTTGCAACTTTTCAAGACTCTGCCCTCCTCCCTCCCCTCCAAACCAGAAAAGCCAAATTTTATATTTAATTAAAAGGAAGGCACAACCTCAATGCCTGCAGGTACCTGGTAAATTTGACTTTAGGTGTTGATAATCTATGTCAAAACAGTTGAATTTGAGAACAGAGGTATGTAACTTGCAGAGCAGGAACGATGCAGCAGGAACTGAATCTACTTGACTGAGGTTAAGATTTCTTTCTTTCCCTAGTGAGGATTACCTGAGAATTAGACCGAATCAACTCATTGACACACCAGACTTCTCTTGTATTCATAGTTTCTCCTTCCAGGAGATGTTAATGTTTTGTCTGATTTTTGAATAAAGAAGCCCTTCTTAGGAAGACGTTTAAAAATGGAAATAACTCTCCATAGCTAATCAATGTTGGTAACAAAAATACTCTGGCCAATTGATTGCCATAAGCCCGTGGATTCTTTAACCTGTGAGGAAAGCTTCAGCATCTGGCCAGTTTAGCATCATTTCCAGAGGCCATTTCTGGTGTCTGTCCAGGAGGAGCTAGGCCATCAGAGCATGCTGTTAGGAGCAAACCTAATCTTATTTTAAGTGCAACCTCTATTTCTTTCTACCTCTACTCCTACTCTCTGGCAATAAACAATTAAGGAATTATTAAAACAACAATAAATTGATCTATTTCTTAAATAATTTTTGAAGTGTTAAACATATGCATAGATATACGTGATTGAAAAAAACAAATATATCATGGCCTATTGCAACATAGGCCTACGTGGCAGATACAAAGTTGGTTCCTGTCTTCTGTCATTTTACAAGCCAGAGGGGCAGATAAAATATAAAATGTCATAAGAAATGTTTAAATTTAAGACCTATTAAAATATAAGTATCTTATATGAAATTTATATCTTTCTTCTGACTGAAGGGCTCCTCTAAGATGATCGTTAAACTCAAAAGCTTCTGAGGTGTTAGCTCGTTATACCAA
Organism: Diceros bicornis minor; assembly: GCF_020826845.1. NCBI lineage: Eukaryota > Metazoa > Chordata > Mammalia > Perissodactyla > Rhinocerotidae > Diceros > Diceros bicornis. Next base: position 28,442,418 of record NC_080749.1, on the reverse strand, counting down.
AAGAACTAAAAATAATTGAGAAATGCAATTACTATCAAATCAATGAATGTAACATTTTATTTAATTAATTTCTGAAGGCCTTAGAATTATCTTTCTTAACTTCTTTATACACCCACAAATACATTCAGGAAAGTAATAAAATCATCTTTTCTTTTTATGTAGCTGTTTCTATGTTATTCTAGGGTCTTCTGGAGCACTGACCTTACTTTTGAGGGCAAGTTTGGAAAAAGTATTCAAGTTTAGGCTGTAAGTAACTTTTATTAAAGGGTATTGCTTTGGTGTATCAATTTTAGGATGATAACAGTTCCTAAAATTCACCAACCTGAAACTGTCTCTTAAACCAAGCTTCCTCAATTTTGCAGCAACGCCCCTCTTTGTCTGAATTGAAGAGTAAGATGATGGCTGACACCCCAGCAGCAATCTTCACAGGAAAAGCATGATTGTACTGCCCTCCCTAGAATTTCTTGTTTTCAAAGTAATTTTGGAGGTGTCATGGTGGCCAAGTAATTTCTGTGACTTATAAATGATACTAATTCGTCCTCAGGCCATAGTCGGTGCTAAGAAAATAAAGCTCACTAGTTTATTTCTTTGAAACTCAGTTCTGTGAGAATTTTCTTTAAACTATATTTATTCATACATATCTGGTTTTACAAGCTTTTTTTTTAAAAACAAGTCTTACAATTTTGAGTCATTGGACATCTTTCTAATCATAAACCAGCAATTCATTTTAAAGACTCAAGTAGCTATTTATACTAAGCATTATTTTTGTACATTTTCACAAGGGTGGAAATACTACAAATACCTTTCTGGATTTGAAGTTTTTAATATAAGTGTTTGCCTCTTTCCATTGGTAGACAAATTAAATTTATAGGAGATTTAAATAATCTCACTTGAAAATAACTAAGATTAGTCACACAATTAGGAGAAATGTGAACTAGGACATGTATTTCTCTGTCTTTAGGTTAAAAATATTTTTTAAAGAAAGCATATTAAACTTTGCCCATAACTATTCATTTTGAACAAAAGACCTCTGAAGAAGAGATAATGTTTAGTATAGTGGACTGTTTCTCAGGTCAGTTCATTTGATATGGCCACACAGTGACATTGGAAGCAAGGAAGAGTTAATAGCACAAGCATCAAAATCCTTTAAGAGATAGGAAATAAAATAATTTTATGATTCAGCTTTTTTTTTTTTTAATTGTGAGAGTATTGTAAAAGAAGAAAAACAGGCAACATGTGGTAACTTTAGTCAGCATTTCTGAACTGGGAATGATAAACACCTCTGCCTGGCTCTGGCATTTATCAGGACTGAGATATTATTACCACATAGAGTCACAGCATGGTTACTGTTATCATCGGAAAAAAGAGCCAGCTAATCTTAATGGTTTGTAAAGCCGTTACCTGCACTGGTCTGACATTTATCATGATCATTTTACCACATGGGTCCTACATAGCAAAGGTCTTTTATCTGGAAGGGACATCACTATGAATTATTATTTGCAGCTAGGTAGAAAATTGTATGTTGTAGATACCTTTTCTCATTATAAATCACATAGTCACATTTCACCATTTCCCCCAGAGAGCTGCTGAGCCCAGGTTTTTTGCCACAGCTTGCTTTCCTCTCCCTCTCTCTCTTTCTTTATAGTTTCTTGAAAATATTAGCCATTTTTCTCATTAACATCCTTAATATAATTTTTGAAGAATCACATAGGCGAACATATGGACACACTCTCATTATAGTTACAGGATTTTCCTTTCCGTATAGGGCTGCACAGTACTTTAGAAATTGAAGTTGATAAACTGTCTACTTTTTTTTTTTTTAATGCTTATTCTCTGTTCTGTCTTGGTGGCCAGACTTTTTTCTGTTCTTGACCTTGTCAGTAGAATATTTACCAGTAGATCAGACAAAATTTCTGATGCTTGATTTGAAATACTCAAAGCCCTAGTGCCATTTCTTGCCTGAAATCCTTAGCTTGGAAATGTGTTCTCATGAGGAATAAAATATGGTTTTATTTTGTCAGATTGTGAGTTTTTTAAGATTCTGTTTTAGTAAGTTACAATGGAGCAGAAAGTTCCTCCAACAAATTTGTTTAAAAAGATGCTTAGGTTCTATCCCTAACTATCTATGTCCTAATAACATACATTAATATATAGTATAGAAGAAATAAGGATATTAAAAGGTACGATGTTTTGAAGCATGGAACCAAGTCAGTAAAGTGAAATGCATTACTCTGACAATGGAAAATTGCAATGAAAAGCCCAAGTTGTTTACCACGGGGAAGAAATGAACAAATACTCTCTTTTAAAAGGATTGAGACAACTAATCTTCTGAAGGAGATATTTATATATTTTCTTCTTTCTCAAGTGTTCCATTAGGAATAAACAAGCCAGAATTTCTGCACTTTTATAATGAAGAGAGAGGAGAATTCTTTGCCATTTTTGCATTTAGGAAGAAATGTGCAAGAAGAATGTGACAATTTAAGCAAATCAAGATTGTTTCAGATGGATCACAAACGGGACTTTGTGGGATATTTTATACGAGCATGTGAAGCAAACAGTAAATTTGAAAGGAGGATTTCCTCAATGGTCTAGTTGCGATGTGTTTTCCCATTTCTTTGCGTGTTTAAAAGAGGGTTGGATGTGGTATTTAATATTGCTTCGACTCTTTTGCAAATGAGTTCTGGAGAAATATTCGCACATGAAGGAAAGCTGATGTGCTGTAGTGCTGACAGCAGCTGGGGGGATATGAACGAAGAAACCGGATTCCCAAGCCTGGATTTAGTGAAAATAAACACCTATCATTCCATTTAAAAAAATTTACCATTTTAAATATTTATAGGCATCAATAGCAAATCACTCTCCCTTTGAAGAAGCCAATATTTTTCTCAAATAACTCCATTATTGGGGGGGGCACTGATAAAAACCTTCACCTGACATGCAGTACTTTTTACAGTGATATGCATTAGTAGTTTGCCTCCCTTGTTAGCTTTGGTTCAATATTAATTTTTGTATTATTACAAATTTCCTCCAAAGGAAACAGTTTCTGTTTCAGAGACTCGTGAGACATGCTTGTATAAATTTGAGGGTGGGGGTGGTGGTGGAGGAGGTCACTTGTGAAATTCACTTGTACTTTTACAGTTCAAAAGGAGTTGCACACATTTTGGGTTGGTTGTCTAAAATTTCATTATAAAGAGATGGTCTAATATTCCAACACTGCCTTGTCCATCGATTGAAAGGCTACACTGATTGGAAACAAACAGACAAACAAGCCCCTTTATTCTTTTCTATTTCAGAATGACTCTTTTGTTCTAGTTTAACATCATCTTGCCATTATTGCCTCCAAATGCTGTAACCTGGGAGCATTTACAATAATTAGTGAGGGGTTCTGCTGCTTGGATTTTCCTCCTTTTGGGGGGAACTGGGTGAATTGTTGAGTGCTAATGAAAGTCGGAGACTTTTAGCAGTGGTTTGAGCCAGGCACAGCGCCGGCAGAGGCGTTAAGCTTCCCACTGTGCTGCAGAGCAAGCCACCCCGCTGTTATGTTTACCATAGTTTTAATGTCTGTGAAAAAATTCCTGATGCAACCGAATTATGTTGTGCCCTCTTGTTTATCTAACTCCACCCCACCCCCCAATTTAGCAGATTCCTGTTGCCCCTGCCTGTTACAGAAATCTCCTTCCCAACTTTGTGGCAGTCTTACCACTTCCATTCTTGCTATGAGAACCCAGCTGCTTTACAGTCATGTCTGGAGGATCATACACGGTTTATCTAGAAGTTTCCGGAGGATTACACGCACACCTTGCTCTACTATGCCACCTAATAACAGATAGCCTCTCCACTGCATTTGAATTTCACCAGAGGTAATGTTAAAGCATCAAATTTAATCATCTGGCATTGACAATACTAGCTTAAAATGCAAATGTACTTGGTGAAATGCATTGTGTCTTTAAAGAAATCTATTGCAAGACCTCAAACTATCACTGCAAACTAAATACTGTGCTCTGAGATGACAACAACCAATCTTATGATTTGAGTTGATTTATTCTTTGTCTTTTTCTTAAAAATTACCTCAAAGAAAATGACCATTCCATTATATTGCATGTTGATAAATTCACGGAGTGTGATGTATAATGAAGTTTTTAATGAATATTCATACAACTCTTTCAATACATTAACAGGACTTAAGACAATGAGGATGCAACTCATTCCCATTTACATAGTGGAGGGAAGTGGAATTAATAGCATAAACAGCACTTGGAAAAGTTTAACTTTAATGTATCAAACTCCAGGTGCCAGAGTTTGAGGAAAATAACCAATAATAGCCATTTTTTACATATTTGATGGGACTGATTATGCAATGTGCAACTCTAAATGGCTTATAGCACATTGTAGCATGGTTCCATCCCATTGGCTACAGTAGGGTGCAGGCAGATGGATGACAGTGACAGGGAGAGAAGTGCTTTTGCTTAGCCGTGCGTTAAGATACCATCCAGAAGCTCTGTGCACTGCAGACACTTCATTAGGATGCCAGGATAATGGTAAACTACCACTCAGAGTGACACCCCATTTCCTGCTTACTGAGCGCTCCAACCTCGGCAGATGTCAACAATCTCACAGTGCTACAGAGCAGACCTAACTTTCCAGCCACTTTGACTCCAATTTTTCCCTCCTAACAGTGCCATACATTATGTGCAATATGTAACGGCAAACACCTCGCTGAAAACAAAATCTGCCCAGTTCGTTATGACTGGAGTGCTTAATTTTTTTTTTCTTTTAAAAGATAAGGGACAGTGAGTTAGGCAATGTCCATTCTCTATTTTAACCTCAAAATTTCTTGCTATGATTTCCATTTGCTAATCAGTTCAAAGTGTTAATTGTGTGGTGAACTCTGATTAATGGTAGTTAAACTCTGATCACAGGGGATATGACTGTTTCTTTTAATTAATGTCCGTTCCAAAGGTAAGAGATCGTGGAATTCTTTTGTCAAGGATTTTAGACTTAGTTTTGGTATGGTTCTTAGTTGTCTGCCAAGAAAAGGTTGACTTGAGCATCTGGATGATATTTCCTCTGCAAATGTATAACTTGAGGCCATTCGCACACCTCCTTACCAGCAATTCAAGCCAATAGAAACTTTTTTTTTTATGGTGTAAAGTCCAAAATTCTTTTTATAAAGAACCAAGGTGTGGTTTAGGTAATGCAAAAAAAAAAAAAAAAAAAAAAAAAAAAATCCCTCAAATGGAAAAATAATATTTTGAAATCTATCATTACGATAAATGATTGATTTACATTTTGTGATTCTAAGCATCTTCTTAGAAGCTCAAAGGACCTTGCAAATTGCAGGACTAAAAATAAATATCCTCCTCTCAGGCCTGTTACCATTTCCAGGTAAAGACGCAAATGTAAAGAAGAAGTTATAGGCAGAGGTCACAGTCCAAGGGAGAATTTGAATGCAAACTTTCAATGTGATGTCCTCTAAAAAGAGGTGATGCAAATCTAGAGTTTTGGCTTAAAATGGCATCTTGTTGGCAACACCTAACCACCTCTTGGAACTTGTCACTAAATATACTTGAAGATAAAGAAAATAGACTAGAATTCTTAAAATAAACAGGAACTGACAGTCAACATGGTGACAAAAAGTTAAGAGTAATTTCCTTCAAGACAGATTGAACTTAGTTGGAAAATGCCAGTGGTGGGGCCACCTGTGTGATTGAACTATTGAACCAGAGAACCTGCCTTTCTGAAAGCAAATAGAAACACCCTTATCTTTCTTCAACTGTCTGATTTTAGAATCAAAAACTCAGGGTCTATGCCAACCCAAAAGACTGGGCAGCATCCTCTTTCCTACACAGCTAATTCCATTGAGTAGTGTGAATACTTTCCTTCTTTCCTTTCTCACCAGTATTCCCCCCTTCTAACTATAGATGAAGACTTCTCTTTACCTGCAATAATTTAGAGATAGCAATTTCCATAAAATAACTGAGGAGGTTGAAAGTGGAAGGCAGAACGGATGCCCTGATAATGGCACATATCACCATAGGAATTGTGGTCCCTTATGTAAAATATAGCTGGCGTGGGGACTGGCAAAATTCTATTAGGAATAAATTTTTAGAATTCTAATGTTTCATGTATTTCATCTTTTAGAGTGCTAGTGAGTTAAGGAATATGGTGCAAGAAAATTCCATGTCAGGATAGTAGGGCCATAAGACAATAATTCTTATTTGCTAGATAAGAATTAATATAAGAGCTGTGATTACTAATTAGTCATCTGGGTATAGCTCCAAGACAAAGATTACACTAGAACTGAAGCAGAGGGTAAAAGGCAATATGCACAGAATGTTGGATACATTTCCTCCTTTTGAGATGAGTAAACATAACAAATTTACAATAATGCATGACCCATGAAAAAACTCATTTCCAATAAGAGAACAATGCTCAGAAGTGCAAAACTCTCATGATGACCACGAGACAATTAGGAAACCATTTAGCATCCTGAATAGAATTTGAAACATCAAGGAGTCTAATGAAAAGGATCAGCAAGCTATCGGGAGACAACAGGGTAAAAGGAAAAGCTACTAGGATAAGATGATAAAGAGATAGATGGTGAAGAAAGTGTGAAAACTGAAAATGCAAAACAAAATTAAATTTTGCATTAAAGGCCAAATTGTCATTGTAGAAAAATTACGTCAGTGATATGGAAGACAAACTAAAGAAGCTTCTCCAGAATGTGGAAACAAAAAACGATAGGAGGAAGACATGTTGGAAGTCAGAGAATTGAGAGATTATCTAGAACTTGAGGAAGAAATCAGAACATCTGAAAAATATGCAATAATCAAGGACAAAATTAAAGAAACTTCTATGAGTGAAAAAAGGTATCTCAGTATTAAAAATGACAGTTTCTAAGAAAACATCATGAATAGATACAGTCTTTTGATATATTCTGGCAAAACTTTGGAATGATCAAGATCAAGCACTATCCTACAAATATTCAAACAAAATAAGACTAAATAAGTAATCAGGCAGACTTTCCTAAGACTTATCTCACTAAATTCTAAAGTAAAACAAAGCAGTATCTACTGATTATATGGGGAAAAAATTGTAGCCCTCAAACTGTGTGAACACTTAAATTATCTTTTGCCTGTTAAAACAACAGAAAGAGTTTCATCTATGCAAAGATCTACAACAGCACTGCTTTCCTGAAGAGTTCACTTGAAGCTTTATGTGAGCCTACCAAGTGATGAATCTGAATTTGTAACTCAAGAATAGAGACATTATAAACAAAACTAAGTATGTTCTTTACTTATTTGGACCCCACACTTGGAAGACCCCATTGGATTATTTCTCTCTGGCTTCCATTTTGTTCTCTGTACCAGGAAATGAATTTCTTGTGGTCCACTCTTCACTGTTCAGGTGACAGTTCTATTGACATACGATGATCATTTCAAATGATGACTGTGCTATTCAATTCTGGTGTTTGCTAGCAAACACCATTATTGGAACATTGCACTGTTGCGTTACTAAATAAATTTTTTCTTCTCCTCTTAAAAATCAAAGCTTCAGTGAACAGCAGAATGGTTACTCCATTGTTAAGAATCTTTGGTAGACATACTTTATATCTATACTAATTTTATTGAAAAAACTGAGTCTAGGGACAATTAAAGTGTTAAAGACTAAAAAATCAAGTAATGATAGGTATTATATATGAATTTTCCTATGTTACCTATGTTTTAAAATTAAGTAGGCTAGAGAAAAAAAAAAATGCAAATCAAACAGCTCAAAAGGAAATATCCACAAAATGTGGTGATGAAATTCAGAGTGATTTTAATTTTCTTTGTTTTACTTTTATGTTCAAGTTAGCGTCAATAAATATTTATTAGTTTTATAATCTGTTAAAAGAAACGATGTAAAGTAAATTTGTACAATTGCTTAGATACCATATAATTATAGCTTTGCTAAGCAGTTAATTAAAGAGACTAGTAGAAAATGTACCAAAATATTAACCATGGTAAGTAATCTTTGAATAACAGGAGTATGGATGATTTTCTTCCATTTTCAAAATGCATTTTCCAAATTTTCTATATTGAGTATATATTATCTTGATAATAAAAGTAATTCTCTGTGTTCAGTACAGATGATAAACTTTAGTTGTTTTATGACACAGAAAAATAAACTATTTTCACAGATCAAACCATTTCTAGGAAAATAATATACTAGAACTTTCCCCTAGGAATTTCTGTTGCAGTTAATCTTTTATTTAGCGAATATATTCCAGAATCAAGAAAGCAAAGTCAGAGTTTGAGACTTTCTTCTCACGGGTGAAAATATTGGGTGTAGGGTACTTTCAGGGAGAGTAAAGAAGACATAAAATGCCGTAGAACTACATATTTGCAACCTGAAGAAAGACCGAGGGTCTTGCAGTGCTGTGTATGTAAATACATTCTAGTTCCATATTCTAGTTTCTGATCCTTCCTCAGTCAAATTCTTTTCTTAGGGAATATATTGCCTATTGGACTGAACCTCTGAAGAGTGGAAAATAAAATCTATAAACACAACATAAGTTCAAGGATGAGACTTCATGGTAATATTTCTAAGTCAAGAAATAGGCTACTATACATCTTGTAATGAAACACATTTTATTCCCATACCTACTTCTTTAAGTGACGTCAATTTCTCTTTTCTTTTGGAAACTACATTCGTAAACCTTCCTCTATTTGTAGAGAAAGGTCAAGAAATGAAGTAGTGTCTGGCTAATTTATATCCTTAAGCTTTACTTTTGTCTCAATTTTTCTATACGTATTAGATGCCCAATTAATATCCGTTGATTAAATCACCCGGATAACTGACTCAGTTCTTCAGTTCATCTTACATGCATAATGAGCTGAAAAATTATTCTGTAGAGTTAGCATCAGCAGTTAGCTCCCAGTTCTACTAAGCAGAAACACAAGGAACCAAAAGTTAAATATTCTGAATGCAGAAGTTGTTGGACAAACAAAAATTAAATTTGGAAGTTTAAATTCTTTTCAAAATTGGTGTTAGATTGGAATGGACCACTAATTTGGAACCATAAGAAGCCAGTATGTCTGGAATATTTGAGAGAGCCCCCTGTTGGTTAATCTTAGAAATGCCTTCAGATGACCAGACATATTTAAGCATATGCAATGGGCCATATGACTAAAAGTGAATTGGGATGGGGGCAAAGTCAGCCCCCATATTTGATTAATATCATTTTCAAAATAAAATATTTTCAAAAACAATCATTTTCTCTTTTAAGGGATATAAAAAGGCAATATCAATCTCCAATAAATAGCTAGAAACGTAAGCAATAGGGAGAATGTTTTAAACA